>NC_135316.1:20734794-20927294 GCF_048772815.1 Callospermophilus lateralis | reverse complement strand
TATATCCAGGACACAAAACATGTCATAGAAAATACAAAAAAAATAAGATAATGCCCTCCATCTCCTAATATCATAATGAAATGAAATTAGATATGAAAAGAATAGAAAACTCCAGAAATATGTGGAGAATAAAAAATATACATTTGCATGATGGCCAGAGATTTAAAAGCACAAAGAAACAATATGGAAACACGGCATCCCAGAATCATTGGAATAAAGGAAAAACAGCTCTTCTTATCTCATTTTTTCCTTTTAATTTCTTGTTTTTTTCTCTCCATATCACTTTTTGTTCTCATTTTAAAGCCATTATCTTATTTTTATTCATTTCCCCTCATTTCTTCCTCTCCATCTTACCACTTTTTTTCACCTATTTTTCTGAGTTTAGTTAATTTAACTGTCACTGTTGCCTTTTTTTTTTTTCATCCATGCAATCTGTGGTTTCCGATTTCTTCTCTTTGGTTATTGGAGTCTTAGAGATGCTTTTAAATAAGCATTCAATTATTAGTTGAAGTTTATTTTCCTTCTAGTTTGTTGATCTTGCTGGTTATTATTCTTTCCTCTGAAAGAGATGATGATCGGTAAACTTACCTCTTTGCTCTTGCCCAATTGGGGTTTGACACTGAGATACAGCCTTTGCCCAGGGCCAGTGCACAGAGAAAGCAGTTCTCCAAAAAGATCCACATATAACAAAGAATAAGAAATACATCCAAATGCATGCACAAACCTCAGGATAGTAATACTGAGTATAAGGGAAAACAGGACAATAACACCCCTCCCAAATGTTATAATTCCCCAATAACTGCACCCACACTTTTACATTCTAATACCCACAGAACAGGTTGGATAAAGCATGGTTCATAATTTTTAGTGATTTCTGACATAGTACAGAAATAAACTGGGAAGTTATCTTTAGTGCTCTAACAGCAAATGTCCCATCCTGGGAGGTAATCCCCTTAAAAGGGAGTTGCTATTCTTCTTTCTTTTTTCTTTCTTCCACATTTTTCTGGTGCAATATAGTCACATATACTGATGGAATATGTTCTTACATATTCATACAATGCGCACAATGTACTAATATAATTTGCCCAATATCACCCCCCAGGAATTTCCCCGTTCATCCCCACCCTCCATTCCTTGGTCCTTTTCCTCTAGTAATCTCCCTTTGATTTTCATGACATCAGCCTCCACCTTTCTTTTCCTTTTTCTCTCTAGCTACTGCATGTAAATAAAAAAATGTCCCTCAGCCTTCTGATATTGACTTATTTTGCTAATATAATGGTCTCCCTTGCATCCAGTTTACTGTAAATAAAATAATTTCAGTTTTCTTGATGACTGAATAAAAGTACATTGTGTGTATATCCATCACATTTACTTTAACAATTCATCCATTGGCAGACACCTAGGCTGCTACTATGGTGTAACTATTGTAAACCGTGCTGATATAAATATGGGTATCCATGTATTATCATAATATGATAACTTTTTTAATTTAGAAGAAAAACCAAGGAATGGTACAGCTGTATATTGGTGATTCTAAGCCTAATCTTTGGAAGAGCCTCCATACTGATTTTTCATAATTGTTGTAGTGATTTATAATTTATTATTGATAATCCCATCAAAAATATGAAGTGTTCCATTTCCTCCACATCCTCTGCAGCATTGTTTATTATTTTTTATTCCTGATAGATGCCATTCTGACTGGTGTAAAATAAAATTTCAGTGTTTTGATTTGCATTTCCCTAATTGCTAATGATGTACATTTTTTTTTCCAAATGTTTGTTGGCCATTTTTATTTCTTCTCTTGAGAAGTGCCTGTTCATTTGCCAATTTATGATTTGGGTTATTATATTTTTTGGTGTATCTCTTCTAGATAATCCTCTGTCATAAGTATGCCTAGCCAAGATTTTCTCCCATTCTGTAGTTTCTCTCTTCACATTCCCTTGGTTTCCTTTTCTGTGCAGAAATTGGATGCCATCTCATTGATAAACTCTTGGATCATTTCTTGAGCTTTAGTGGTCTTAGTTGCCTGTGCTATATGCTGGAGTGTTGGCCCAATGTTTTCTTCTAGGAGTTGCATAGGTTCTGTTCTAATTCCTAAGTCTTTGATCAACTTTGAAATGATTTTTGTGCAGGGTAAGACAAAGATTTAATTTTACTCTTCTATATATGGATAACCAGTTGTCTCAGCACCATTTGTGAAAAAGGCTTTCCTTTCTCCAGTGTATGTTTTTGGCATCTTTGTCAAAGAACAGGTGATGTCTTCTATTCTGTACCATAGATTTAGGTGTCTATTTCATGCCTGTATCATGCAGCTTTTTTACCATAGCTCTGTAGTATAATTTGAAATCAGGTTTTAGAATACCTCAAGTATCAATGTTTTATCTTTGAATTACTTTGGCTCTTCTGGGTTTATTATTCTTACAAATCAATTTTAGAACTATTGTTTCCTAGTTCTGTGAAAAATATCACAGGCATTTTTGATGGAGATTGCATTGAATCTGTATATTTCTATTGGCAGCATGGGCCTTTTAATAATATTAATTCTACTTATCCATACATATGGAAGGTCTTTCCACCTTTTGAGGTCTTCAATTACTTGATTCAATGTGTTCCACAATTTTCATGTGGAAGTCATTCACTTCCTTGCTTAGGAAATAGCCCCAAGGGGCTGGGGCTGAGGGTCAGTGGTAGAGCCCTTGCCTAGCATATGTGAGGCACTGGGTTCAATTCTCAGTACCACATATAAATAAATAAATTAAATTAAATCCATCAACAACTAAAATAAAAATACTTTAAAAAAAGAAACAACCCTAGGTATCTTTTAAAGATATTATGAAAAAATGTTTTTCTAATTGCTTTCTCAGAAGATTCATTTTTGGTATATGGGAAAGCGACTGATTTTTTTCATGTGCATTTTGGAACCTGCTACTTTGCTAAATTTTTTCATTATCTCTAGAAATTTTTCAGGGAGTTTGTTGGATCTTCTAGGTCAAGTACCATTTCTTCTACAAACAGTGATATTTTGATTTCTTCCTTTCCTATTTATTTGCTCTCTTACCTAATTGCTCAGGCAGCTGTTTTCCTCTAATGAGTCAGTTTCCTACTTTGAAAAAAAAAATCACTGAAGAAAAGGCACAATGAAATCTTTGACCACGATATTATAGGCTGGTAATACTAAAATTTTCAGTCAGAAAAAAATGACCACCTTTTAACATGAATGCATTCAGTGGCCCTTGCTGTTAAATTTGTTCCTAATTTCAACCAGTTATTAGTTGATCATTTAAGGAGATTATCAAAACAGAAGCACAAACAATCAAAATATTTTTTGCCTCAATCCCAAGCATAAAATTGATCTACAGGCACCATGAATTCTAAAATTATTTGTAGATTCACAACCAGTTTGAATGCTTTTGGCTTATGAAATAATAAATGATCTTTCCATTTTAACATTCATTTGAAAGGTAATTTCATTTAGCCTATTCTTCATTATTAAAGCAAGGAAAAATACAGGAAGTCAGGAACTTAAATGTTTACATACCTTTGGCTGCTGGATTTGGGTACCATCAAGAATTTTTCTCCCATCCTCCAGAGTCACATGTAAATATGGTTTTGCTGACAAATATATAGATATACTTAAATGACTTAGAGAGTTATAAAGAGGGATCCTCTAGCAAAATAAAAATAAATATCTCTAAAAATAATCTATTTATATTCTCCCAAATATGCATTTAAATTAATTTTAACTTTTAGGTGACTATCTTATAATTTGTGTTCTGATTGTGAGGGGTTGGGTGAGGCCCTGGGATTGAACCCAAAGCTTGGCAAACATTCTGCAACTGACTTTCATCCCTAGGTCTTTTATATTATTTGGAGACATCATCTCTGGAAAATGCTCAGGCTGGCTTGAAATATGCCATCCTCCTGCCTCAGCCTCCAGATACCTGGGTTTATAGATATGCTTCAGTATGCCCAGCTAATACTGACTCCTCTAGGAAATATCTATACTAATACAAAATTTCAGAAACCTCTTGGGCTAGATGTCACTAGGTTCAATGCACATAAGTATCTCAAAGATTCACCACTCAAGATAAATGGAAAGTCCTCAGAAACAAAATTTATAGTTCCACAGAAACATGACAATTCATACTCTTCACTATGTTCTACGTTAGAATAAGTAACTTTCAAACAACCCCACCTTCACTACTGGTGATTTCCAAAGTGACTGATATTCTTACACCTTTGTTAATAATGCCCTGTCCCTTATCTATGAAATGTTTTTTCTTTTATTCTAACAAATTTCTTTTCTGCATTTGGGACTCACTGTCCTATATGAAGTCTTCCTTAACTCTCACTAATGACATAGGCTGGTGTTTTCTCTTTATTTTATATCTATTACACTTAATGAAGCTGTTCTAAATAATAAAATATTTAAGATTTAAATATAAGATTTAATGGATTCATTTCACTTTACTCAAAAGTACCATGACTAATAATATAGGATAGTGTTCTAACTTCGTGCCTATGAAGATACTTTGCCCGAGTCTGTAATCCTGAGTTGCTATGAGATTCTTTTCTTTAAATAGAGAAATATTTTTTACTTGTTCTTTTGCATTATTCTTGTATTGACCTAAGCAGAATAAGCCAATCCCAAAAAACCCAAAAGTCAAATGTTCTCTCTGATATGTGGATGTTAACACACAACAAAGGATTGAGGTAAACTAAAAGTTCAGTATATTAGAAAAGAGGGAGCAGGAATAGTAGAATTAATCTACATTACTTTCCTATATATGTAGGCTGGTGTTTCCTTCCTCTGTCTTTTTTAGTACTTGACCAATTTTTCTACTGATTTTTTGCAATTCATACTGTAAATTCTTCATTTATAGGTCTTACCCCATTGCTCCTAGATTAGAAGGAACAATTTTATCAGTCACCTATTTCTCCAATCTTATTTACTTGACCAGATATTTGATTGAGCTCCTGGTACATGCTAGTATGGACAAAAGGCTTCACATGTAATAGCTTTTCTGCAGGTAGGGCCTGAGCTCTGTATTAAGTAGTGAAGTAAGTAGCAAGGACAGGAAATGGAGAGGGCAGGAAAGGCAGTGGCAAGAGAGAAAGCAAAATATTCAATGGCATCTTTATTTGTCAAAAAATATGGGGTTTGGGGACAGAGGTTGTGGCTCAGTTGTAAAGCACTTGCCTGGCATGTGGGAAGCACTGGTTTTAATCCTCAGCACAACATAAAAATAAATACATAAATAAATAAAGTATACAATTTGAAGTTTTTTTTTTTAATTATGGGGATTGATGAGAAGTAATGACAGATGACTAAAAAGACAGAGGAAAGAGTTTAATATATGCAGGCAGAATTTATATCATGAAAATTTCTAGTTAACTTTAAAATACTTGGACCCCATGCTGTATGAAGTGGTTCTTGTTCATATTTGCACTGTAACTAGATGACCTACAAATGTCACCAGCAGGATGTATGTGAGGTGCACACGCATAAATGGTGATGAATAATTAGAAGGCAACAACACAAAATAAAGATGATGAAGACTTGAATTGAGGGAATATTTCCAGACACATAGAAGATACAAAATATTCAGCCAGTATACAATGAAGTTTTTAAATAAATTAAAATATACAGACTGCTGGCATGTCAAATGTTTTCATATACATCTTTACAGAGAAATTGTATTGCAAAATTTACCTAATTTGAGAGTCTTTGCTTCTTTCATTGGTACTGATTGATTTGTAGGAATATTAATTATTTTCTTGAAAGCCTAAATGAGTTTGGAAAAATATATTAAGTAAGTACTTATTGTATTTCATGCATTATTTGGCAATATTTCAAGTTGAGTTTTAGTGTATAGAATATTCCACAGTCTCCATGCTTTGGGGGCAGCTCTAACACTATATCCAGGTTCACAAAGCCAATATTGAATGTGATTTACCTCTGCTTCTGAAAATGGTCCTGTAACACATCCTGGTAGGCATACAGGAGGGTACTTCACAGTAAAGACTCCAGTCATTTCAGACTAGAATTGAGAAGAAATAAGTAGAACTGTAGTTGCTAGCCAGAAAACCCAAAAGACTGATCAATTCTAAAGACAGAAGTTTTGGAAACAAATTTCTACATTTTAATCACATCAGAATTCTACATTTAATTACATCAATAATTCCTGTGTAAGAAATGTTGTTGGTCTTGGATTTTTGTAGTTTTTTAAAAAAGTTTTTCCTCATTATTTATGCTTTATATGCATAATTTATATAATCTTTCTATTGTTTTAATGGGTTTTTCTATGTACTTGTTTTTGTATCTCTCATTTTTATTTGCATTATTTCTCCTTTTCACTTTTCACCCTCATTTTCCTTCTGTAGATTTTCCCTTCCACCACTTTTTGATTTATTTTTATATTTTTTTTTGCTTTTTTGTCTATTTCTGAATTAATTTTGGAATCACTAATACCTTTCTTTGTCCATTTTACATTATTACTTCCCACTTCACATTGCTTAGATAATTTAAAGACATCATTTCAAACATATTTTTGTTATAAATTTATATGTTCTTTGCTTCCAAGTTGTGGCTCTTACTGGTGTCAAACTTTCTTATGAAATTGTTTTGAATGAATGATCCTAGCACTTTTCTCTTATTGAGTTGGAGTTTTGAAAATGAGACATATCCTCTGCTCAGAACATATCAACAAAAGAAATCTCAATTAAATGACCCACATTGAATAGCAGAAGGGAAATCTAGCCAAATACATGCATGATACTCAACATACTAATATAAGTAATATGAGAGAGCCACATAATATGTAACCATAAAAAGTTCCAAATTTCCCAATAACTCAATTCACATACCAAGATTAACAAGCATACTGAAGAAACAATTTATTGTAAAAATATTTAAGTAAGAAAACTTAGAAATAAATTAATGAAGATGATAGAGATTAAAAAAAAAACATTTTAGTAATGAGATAAAAGTTTCTTGGAAAAAAAGTTTTTGGAAATGATAAGTTCATTAAATCAAAGAAAAATCTGTGTAGACAGTACTACCAATGTACTACATCAGGAAGAAAAAAAGAATGTTAAAGCTTGAAGACATGGTACATTAGTAAACTTTCAGATACTAATAAAAATAAGAAACTTGGCAGTGTCAAAAGATCAACTTGAAATTACAAGATGTCAGAGTAGGGAAGTCTGCTTTCTAGACTACTCTGTGGCAATAAAACCAAAACAACTGATATACAGCTTCTCAGTGTGGTGGTGAAAAAGGGATTTCACTGGGATTTAATGTCAGGCAACAGAGAAGCTTGGAGAATTGGAAGTTCGGATACAGGAAAATAAAGAAGAAAGCTCACCACTGTTGATAGTTGCTTCTGATCACCTGAGCAGACCCACCACTTGTTTTGGTGTAGAGAAATCAGAGATCAAAACATTGCCTGAACTTACTTAAACTAGGAGATTGCAAACCCTGCAAGATTTTTACAATTACAATTGGGTGTGAAATAAGTGAGTGCTCTATCCTGACTGGCCATGCAGTGCTCAGGCAGGAATCCTTTAGGGGCCAGCATGCATGCCATGACATCTGCAGAACTGCAGAGATCAGAAACACACACAAACAGTGCCACAGTATTTGCAGGTGCCTAGGCAAAGTCTTACCTATGTGAGTGAAATGGGCATGGAGTGAATGTGCCTGGAGTTGGAAGGGTGAAGGGAAGCCTTGCTGTCCTGTGGCTCACATGAACATCTGAAGTGGTCTGGAAGTGGCAGTTGGTGAAGGGAATACCCAAAGGAACTATACCTGGGATGGCTGAGTCTCTGGGCAAAAGTGAGTGCAGGAACAGCACCCTTTCCCCACAATTGGATTTCTTGGGAGGCACCTGAGAACCAAACCCACAGAAGGAATTGGATAAAGTCTAGTCCTAGGGGGCAGGTCAACCTAGCCACTCCAAATAAGGTAACCCAATTAAAGCTGAGGGCCAAACACATCACAGCACCATAGGGCAGATTTCCCCTTGCAGAATGTGCTGAAGAAGCAGTGCCCAGGGGGTGCATATATCTTGTATGGAGAGTCAAAACACAAACCCATCGTACATAGTAACCCACCCCACCTTTTACTGGTGAAAATGCAAACTTAGTCTCATATCAAAAAGATTCAATCTTTGACCACGCAACTCATAAATCAGAGAGCAACACAATAATGGGAAGGAATTAAAATCCCCCAATTCTTGTTCTCTTTATTAGTACTTTACTTAAGAATAATTGGTAATAAAAACTAATGAACTATTGACTATCCATTCCAGGCAAGTATTTTAAGTACTACTTCAGTGTCCCCTCCATCTAAAATAAGATCAAGTTTTTTGAAATACCTATATATTTTCTAACATTTTTCTTATCCCTATTCTCTCTCTCTCTCTCTCTCTCTCTCTCTCTCTGTGTGTGTGTGTGTGTGTAAGAGAGAGAGAGAGAGAGAGAGAGAGAGAGAGAGAGAGAGAGAAAGAGAGAGAGAACAAGAGAGAAAGAAAGAAAGAAATGTGGCTATCCTGATTATTTCAAGGTCATATATACATACACTATTTGTCTTGTTCTCTCTCATATTCAGCCTTTTTAAATGTAATTATCTTTTTCAAACATTGTCTTGGGAAGGTTAAGGTTCATTGTACTTTATATTTTGGTTGGATTTTCCATTATATTAATGTGCTTACTCTACTCATTTGTTTTTCAATATTATCTTCTCCTACCATTAGCTGAATTCAAACAATCTTTCTCCCCCTTTCTTAATACCATGCTTCTTCTATTTTTTCCCCTCCCTCAATATAAGTATCACATGCTACTGTTCTACATTCTCTTTGTTCACTTTGTGGATATTGTAGTCTGTTCTAATTTCCCAACCACATTTCCTTCACTTCTAATTTACTGTATATTTACCATTGCTCAGAACTACATGGTTTATATAATACTGCCTCCACTAATTGCTTCAAATCAAATACTAATTCATGGTTACTGTTTTTACTACTGCTCCCAATCGCTGAACACACCATTCCTGTTTATTAGTGACAGTTAGTGTTGGAAACATCACAGTAGGATCTGTGTGTTTACTTCAATACTGTTTGTTGTTTCCAATAGTTGTTATTATAGTTTATTTTTTCCCATTTTATGAGGTATTGCAAACCTAGAACAAGAAGAAACCCCACAGGTTAGAGATTCTGCTGCATTTAGAAATAAACATTTTATCCATTACTCCAATTCAAAGAAGAGGGGAAACAAAAATCTCCAAATCACCAATAATGACCCAAGGAGGAAAAACTGGAGAGAAAACTCAGGTCACACCCCTTGGCATTTATTTACTCATACATGAAAAAATAGAGACAGGTCCTAGAATGGATGGATAACTACACACAAATGGACATGCACAAAAAAAAATGGTATAAGAATCCACTTCAAATGTGTGCAAGACCAAGAGCCCTGAAAACATGAGAAAGCAGGCAATCAAAGCCCACCCTAAAATCCACAATCCCCCACTAAGGGAACCCATTTATAGTGAGGTTGACAAAAACCCAGAGAGAGATTATAAAAACTGATTATCAAAATGTTCAATGAACTAGATATCTAAGTAAGGAAGTAAGAGAGTCATTATAGGAGATGAAAGACCATTGTAATAATGAAATAGAAGTACCAAAAAAAGGAGAATCCTAGAAATAAAATACAATCCACAAATTACAAATTCACTTGAAGGTATTATTAACAAAACAGATTGTGTAGAAAATAGAACTTTAATTTGAAGTCAGAACTTCAGGCATTAAATATAGGCTATATAATCTTGAATACATAGAAGATAGTAAAGGGAAAACAATTTTGCAGCATGACCAGAATACACAAGAAACATTTGGAAAGAATATAAGAACGTGGAGATAGAACCTAAGGGCATACAGAATATTTTGAATGAGATATTTACAAAAAAAATTATCCTATACCAAGACTGACATGGACAAACACATATAGGAGATTTACAGGAACCCAAATAGGCTCAGCCACATGAGAAGCTCATTGACACATATCATAATCAAAATGCCTAACCTAACGTAAAGGAAAAAAATACTAAAAGCCACAAGAGACAAACATTAGGTCGCATTTAGAGGCAAACCAATAAGATTCACTTCTGTTTTCACTCTGAGGCCCTAAAATTATGGAGGGCCTGAAATGAGTCATTCTAAAGCCTAAAAGAAAATAACTGCCATACAAGGTTACTATACCCAGGAAAGCTCAGTTTCAAATTTAAGGTGGAAATAAAAACATTACACAACAAAAATAAACTAAAAGAACTCATGTGTACCAAAACAACACTACAAAGAATACTCAAACATAAACTATATACACAAGAACTAACGAAACACTTCCCGATGCATGCACCAAGGAAGTTCAACAGAAGAATAATTCACTAAGTGACAATCATGACAGCATAGAATAAAGAGGGATAAAAGGCAGGAAAACACAAACACATATTCATATTAACAATGAATGTTAACAGTTTCAACTCCCCAATTAAAAGCACAGATTATTAGAATAGATCAAAAAACAAATCCAACTATATGTGTTTATAAGAGACTTACTATATGTGTTTATAAGACTTACCAGACATCTAATAGTGTACCCCCAAACAGCTGAATTTAATATCTTCTCAGCTGTGCATGAAACTTTCTATAAAATGGAACATATTCTATGCCACAAATAAAATTTTAGCAAATATTATTTTAAAATGACATATTCCAATGAATCCTATCAATTCCTAATGGAATGAAGCTACAAATAAAGACAAAAAATATTAAGAACCATATAAACTCATCGCAAATGAACAATGCTCACTTAAATGAATAAGGGATAAAAGAAGAAATGACAACATAAATCAAGAAATTTTTAGAAACAAACAAATACAGAGACACAACATATCAAAATCTCTGGAGAAGGATGGAAGCATTTCTAAGAGGCAAATTTATAGCACTGGAGCCTATATCAAAAATTGGAGGGACTAGGGTTGTGGCTCAGTGGTAGAGTGCTTGCCTAGCGTGTGGGGCACTGGGTTTGATTCTCAGCACTGCATACAAAAATATAGGTTAATTAAAAACTAAATATCAATATGTGTGTGTGTGTGTGTATATATATATATATATATATATATATATATATAGAGAGAGAGAGAGAGAGAGAGAGAGAGAGAGAGAGAGAGACTATTAAAAATAGATTTGCAAATAAACAAAACAAAATCACCAAACCCATAGCCAAACTAATCAAAAGAAAGACTAAAAAGAAGCAAATTGACAAAAATCAGAGGTAAAGGGAGACATCACCACACTGAGTCTAAATCCAAAAGATATCAGAGATTATTTTGAAAATTTATACTCCAATCAAATAGTAAACCTCGAAGATGTGCACAAGTTTCTAAACACATATAACTGCCCATATTGAACCAGATAAAGAAATCCTAAACAGGACAATATCAAGTAATAAAATTGAAACAGTAATTAAAAGCATTCCAAAAAAGAAAAGCCCTAGATGTGATGGATTCACAGCTGACCTCTATAAGAAGTTTACAGATGAAATAATATCAGTTTTTCTCAAGATATTCCATGAAACTTTAAGAAAGGGGACAACCCTAATACTTTTTATGAGGCTAGTATATATAACTTTCAAGCAAAACCCAAAGATGATCAAGGGAAAAAAAACTATAGACCAGTATTGCTGAAGAACATAGATGGAAAAATTCTAAATAATATATCAGCAAACCAAATTCAAAAACACATCAAGAACATACTACCACATGATCAACTGAGTTTCATTCCAGGAATGCAAGCCTGGTAAAACTACATGAACCAATAACTGATTCTTTACTTAAGCAGAATTAACAACAAAAAAATCACATGATCATCTCAATAGCCACATAAGAGATTGTCAATAAAATCCAACACCCATAATATAAATGAGGGAGAAGCTGTGGATTGAACAAACTTACCTCAACATCATAAAGGCCATTATGACAAACCCAAAACCATCATCATACCAAAAGATGAAAAACTAAAAGCACTTCCACTAAATTCAGGAACAAGACAAAGCTGTCCCCTCCCACCACTCCTATTCAATATACTCCTTGAAACATTATCAAAGCAATCAGACAAGAAAAGGAACTCAAATGGTTATAAATAGGAAAAGAAGAAGTCAAACTATCTCTGTTACTGACGATATGATCCTATGCTCACATTATGATCCTATATCTATAAGGTCCAAAATATTAAACCAGAAGAATTCTAGAGCATATCTATGATTTTAGCAAAGTAGCCTGATACAAGATCAACACAGACAAGTGAATAGCTTTCCTATACTCCTATGGCGATTCAGTAAAGGAAGAAAACAGAAAAACTATCCCATTTGCAACAACCTCAAATAAAATTTAAAAAACAAAACATACTTTTAAATTAACCTAACTAAGGAGTGTTATAGCTCTACAATGAAAATTATAGAACACTTAAGAAAAATTAAAGAGGACCTTAGAAGATGAAAAGACATCACATGTTCTTGGATAGGCAGCATTAATATTGTCAATATGGTCATATTACCAAAAGCGATATATAGATTTAATACAATCTCCAACAAATCATCAATGACATTCTTCACAGAATTAGAAGAAAAACAATTCTTGAATTCATTTGTAAGAAGAGTCCCAGAATAGCCAAAGTAATAATAAGCAAGAATAGTGAAGCAGGAGGCATCACAATACCCAATATAAAATTATACTACAGAGTTGTAGTAGTAAAAGCAGCATGGTATTGGGACCAAAAAAGGTATGAAGACCAATGGAATAGAAGACAGAGAAAAACTCACAAACCTATATGGTCTGATATATGGGAAAATGACAAAAATATATCTTGATGCTGGGAAAATGGGATAGCTGTATGTAGAAAAAATGAAATTAGAACTCTATTATTCACCTTGCACAAAACTCAAATTGAAATGGATCAAAGATGTAGGAATTAGACTAGAAACCTTACAATGGCTAGAAGAAAACATAGGAGCATCACTCCATCATAGAGGTACAGACACCATTTTCATTTACAAGAGCCACAGAGCACAAGAAATGAAACCAAAATTAATAAGTGGCTTCAAATAAAAAGCTTCTGTACTGCTAAGTAAACAAAAGCGTGAAGAGAGAACTACAAATGGGATTAAATCTTGGAAATCTGCTCCTCCAATAGGAGAATAACATCCAGAATATAGAAATAATTCAAAAATCTTAACTCCACAAAAACAAATAGCAAAACCAATAAATAGGCATAAGAACTAAACAGAAACTTCTCTATAGAAAAATATAAAAGGCCAATAAATTATGAATAAATGTTTAATATCTCTAACAATCAAGGCAATGCAAACTACATTAAAATTTCATCTCACTCCACTCAGAATGGCAATAATCAAGAATCCAAAGAGCTATAAATTCTTGCAATACTAGGGGGAGAAAGGAACACTTGTACTACAGACTAATAAACCACTCTCAAAAAAAGATTGAAGATTCCTCAATAAAACTAGGGATGCACCCATGATATGGCCCAGCTATCGCACTCCTGGGTATTTTCCCAAAAGATTTATAATCAGTATACTACAGAAACATTGCCACATCAATATTAATAGCAGTACAATTCACAATACCTGAAATATGGAATCAACACAGATGCCCATCAATATATGAACAGGTTAAGACATGGTAAGATACACACACACACACACACACACACACACACACACACACACATATATACACTCACACAAAATGAAGTTTTATTCAGCCATTTTAAAGAATGAAATTATAGTATTTACTGAGAAATGGATGGAAATGGAGAATATAGTACTAAGTAAAATTAGCCAAACTCAGAAACTCCAATGTCAGATGTTGTCTTGCAAAATCAAGAGTAAATTAAAGGAAAGAGGTGGGGAGGATAAGATTAAATAAAGGACCAATTAAATGCAAATTTGTAGACCAGCACAAGGAAATTTAATAGAATAGAGGAAAGAGAATTGGAGAGAGAAGGGAGAATTAAAGGGAAAAAGGGACATTATGAATTGAAATTATTTTCCATGCATATATGAGTTTATTGGGATGAACGGAACGACTATGTATAACCATAAAAGTCTATTAAAAAAAAATGACCAAGGGGCTGGGGTTCTGGCTAAGCAGTAGAATACTTGCCTAGTGGGTGCAAGGGCCTCTGTTTGATCCTCAACACTAAATAAAAATAAATACATAAAAAAACAAAGGTATGTGTACAACTAAAAGAAATAAATATTTAAAACAATGACCAATGCTCCCTGGTGGTATAGTGGTTAGGATTCGGCGCTCTCACCGCCGCGGCCCAGGTTCAATTCCCGGTTAGGGAAGCCTTTCTTCTAAGTCAGGCCCAGCAACCCTAGGAGCGGCAGAGCCACCCTCCGCGCCTGCAAGGTACGCGGACCTGCGACCCACCAGCAGAACAGGCACAGAAAACCTCAGAGCGGCAGAGCCACCCCACCGGGCATGCAAGGTAGGCGGACCTGCGACCCACCGGCAGGTCACGCCCAGCAACCTGCGGAGGGGCACAGCTGCCCCACGCGCTTGCAAGATAGGCGAAACCATGACCACCGACAGAACAGGCCCAGCGGCCTGCCAGACACATCGCCCCGGTTGGGGGAGGGGCAGAGCCACCACGCACCTGCAAGGTAGGCAGACCTGTGATTCACCAGCAGATCAGGCCCAGAAACCCGCAGAGCGGCAGAGCCACCCCCCGCGCCTGCAAGGTAGGCAGACCTGCCACCCACTGGCAGGTCAGGCCCAGCAACCCGTGGAGGGGCACAGCTGCTCCACACGCCTGCAAGGTAGGCGGAACCATGACCACTGACAGAACAGGCCCAGTGGCCCTCCAGACACATCGCCCCGGGTGGGGGAGGGGCAGGGCCGCCGTGAGCCTGCAACGCAGGCAGACCTGTGACTCAACAGCAGATCAGGCCCAGCAACCCGCGGAGCAGCAAAGCCACCCCCCTTGCCTGCAAGGTAGGCGGACCTGCGACCCACCAGCAGGTCAGGCCCAGCAACCTGCGGAGGGGCACAGCTGCCCCACACGCTTGCAAAATAGGCGGAACCGTGACCACCAACAGAACAGGCCTAGTGGCCTGCCAGACACATCGCCCCGGTTGGTGGAGGGGCTGGTGCCCTGGGCTCCTGCAAGGTAGGCGGACCCGTGAACCACCAGCAGAACAGGGGCAGAGCCACCCCCCGTGCCTGCAAGGTAGGCGGACCTGCGACCCACCGGCTGGTCAGGCCCAGAAACCCGCGGAGGGGCACAGCTGCCCCATGCGCCTGCAAGGTAGGCGAAACCGTGACCACCAACAGAAAAGGCCCAGTGGCCCGCAGGACACATCACCCCGGTTGGAGGAGGGGCAGAGCCGCCACCAGCGCCTGCTAGGTAGACAGACCTGCAACTGACAGACAGAACAGACCTAGCGGCCAGCGGAGGGGCAGAGCCGCTGCTCGAACCTGCAAGGTAGGCGGACCTGCGACCACCGAAAGAACAGGCCTACCGAAAGTACAGGCCCAGCAGCCTGCCGGCGTGGTAGGCACATTGCCCGAATTGGAGGAGGGGCAGAACCACCACCAAAGCCTGTGAGGGAGATTTTGCAACTATACAAGAGCAATATAAATATATAGGGGGAAAATCAATAACACAACAGTTTCACCAAGCAAAAAGAAACACGATCAGTATGAAAAGACAAGGAAAGAAAGGACCACAAGCAATGCAGGTAAACTCAACTTTAGAAGAGGTAATATCTGCAGCAGATGGAATGCCAGATAAAGAATTCAGGATATACATGCTTCAGATGATCTGGAATCTCAAGGAAGACATTAGACAGCAAAATCAGACAATAAAAGACCACTTCAACCACTTCGACAATGAATTACATAAACAAATCCAAGAAGCAAAAGATCAATTATACAGGGAGGTAGAGGTTATAAAAAACAAACAAACAGAAATCCTAGAAATGCAGGAAGCAATAAACCAACTTAAAAACTCAATTGAGAATACTACCAGCAGAGTAGCACACTTAGAAGATAGAACATCAGACAATGAAGACAAAGTATTTCAACTGAAGAAGAACATAGACAGCTCAGCAAAACTGTTAACAAAACAAGAGCAGAACATTCAAGAAATATGGGATAACATAAAGAGACCAAACTTAAGAGTCATTGGGATACAGGAAGGTATAGAGGTCCAAACCAAAAGAATGAGCAATCTATTCTATGAAATAATACGAGAAAACTTCCCAGACTTGAAGAATGAGACAGAATCCTAAATCCTAGAAGCATACAGGACGCCGAATGTGCAAAATCATAAGAGATCCACACCTAGACACATTATAATGAAGATGCCCAACATACAGAATAAGGAGAGAATTTTAAAAGCTACAAGAGAAAGGAAGCAGATTACATTTAGGGGTAAATCAATCAGGATAACAGCTGACCTTTCAACACAGACTCTGAAAGCTAGAAGATCCTGGAATAACATATTTCAAACACTGAAAGAAAATGGGTTCCAACCAAGAATTGTATATCCAGCGAAATTAAGCTTCAGCATGGAAGATGAAATTAAAACCTTCCATGATAAACAAAAGTTAAAAGAATTTGCAGCTAGAAAACCATTTCTCCAAAACATCCTCAGCAAAGTATTACAGGAAGAGGAAATGGAAAATATCAATGAAAACCAACAGCGGGAGGTAGTACAGTAAAGGGGGGGGGATAATCAAAGAGAAAAACAAACCATGTTTAGTAACATAAATAAACTAATATGGTTGGAAGAACAACCAAATCTCAATAATAAGCCTAAATGTTAATGGCTTAAACTCACCAATTAAGAGACACAGGCTAGTAGAATGGATCACAAAACAAGACCCAACAATATGCTGCCTTCAGGAGACGCATTTGATAGGAAAAGACATACATAGACTGAAGGTGAAAGGTTGGGAAAAATCATATCACTCATATGGACTTTGGAAACAAGCAGGAGTATCCATACTCATATCAAACAAAATAGAATTCAAGCCAAAGTTAATCAAAAGGAATAAAGAGGGACACTAAATATTGCTCAAGGGAACCATACACCAACAAGACATAACAATCATAAATATATATGCCCCAAACAATGGTGCAGCTATGTTCATCAAACAAACTCTTCTCAAGTTCAAGAGTCTAATAGACCACCATACAATAATCATGGGAGACTTCAACACACCTCTCTCACCACTGGACAGATCTTCCAAACAAAAGTTGAATAATAAAACTATAGAACAGAATAACATAATTAATAACCTAGACTTAATTGACATATATAGAACATACCACCCAGCATCAATCAGTTACACTTTTTACTCAGCAGCACATGGATCCTTCTCAAAAATAGATCATATATTATGTCATAGGGTAACTCTTAGACAAAATAAAGGAGTAGAGATAATACCATGCATCTTATCTGATCATTATGGAATGAAATTGAAATCAACGATAAAAGAAGTAAGGAAAAATCATACATCACTTGGAGAATGAACAATAGGTTACTGAATGATCAATGGGTTATAGAAGACATCAAGAAGGAAATTAAAAAATTCTTAGAGATAAATGAAAACACAGACAACATATCAAAATCTATGGCACACATTGAAAGCAGTTCTAAGAGGAAAATTCACTGCTTGGAGTTCATTGCTTAAAAAGAGAAAAAACCAACAAATAAATGATCTCATACTTCATCTCAAAATCCTAGAAAAAGAAGAGCAAAACAACAGCAAAAGAAGTAGAAGGCAAGAAATAATTAAAACCAGAGCTGAAATCAATGAAATAAAAACAAAAGAAACAATTGAAAAAATTGACAAAACTAAAAGTTGGTTCTTTGAAAAAATAAATAAAATCGACAGACCCTTAGCCACGCTAACGAAGAGAAGAAGAGAGAGAACTCAAATTACTAGCATACAGGATAAAAAAGGCAATATCACAACAGACACTTCAGAAATACAGAAGATTATCAGAAAATATTTTGAATCCTTATACTCCAATAAAATAGAAGATAGTGAAGGCATCGATAAATTTCTTAAGTCATATGATCTGCCCAGATTGAGTCAGGAGGATATTGACAACCTAAACAGACCAATATCAATTGAGGAAATAGAAGAAGCCATCAAAAGACTACCAACTAAGAAAAGCCCAGGATCCGATGGGTTTACAGCAGAGTTTTACAAAACCTTTAAAGAGGAACTAATACCAACACTTTTCAAGCTGTTTCAGGAAAGAGAAAAAGAGGGAGAACTTCCAAATTCATTCTACGAGGCCAACATCACCCTGGTTCCTAAACCAGACAAAGACACTTCAAAGAAAGAAAACTACAGACCAATATCTCTAATGAACCCAGATGCAAAAATCCTCAAAAAAATTCTGCCGAATCGGATACAAAAACATCAAAAAAATTGTGCACCATAATCAGGTAGGATTTATCCCTGGGATGCAAGGCTGGTTCAATACACGGAAATGAATAAATGTTATTCACCACATCAATAGGCTTAAAAATAATAACCATATGATCATCTCGATAGATGCAGAAAAAGCATTTGACAAAGTACAGCATCCCTTTATGTTCAAAACTCTACAAAAACTAGGGATAACAGGAACATACCTCAATATTGTAAAAGCAATCTATGCTAAGCCTCAGGGTAGCATCATTTTGAATGGAGAAAAACTGAAGGCATTCCCTCTAAAATCTGGAACAAGACAGGGATACCCTCTCTCACCACTTCTGTTCAAAATAGTTCTCGAATCACTGGCCAGAGCAATTAGACAGGCGAAAGAAATTAAAGGCATAAAAATATTAAAAGAAGAACTCAAATTATCACTATTTGCAGGTGACATGATTCTATACCTAGCAGCCCCAAAAGGGTCTACAAAGAAACTATTAGAGCTAATAAATGAGTTCAGCAAAGTGGCAGGATATAAAATCAACACGCATAAATCAAAGGCATTCCTATGTATCAGCGACAAATCCTCTGAAATGGAAATGAGGACAACCACTCCATTCACAATATCCTCAAAAAAAAAAAAAAAATACTTGGGAATCAACCTAACAAAAGAGGTGAAAGACTTATATAATGAAAACTACAGAACCCTAAAGAGAGAAATAGAAGAAGATCTTAGAAGATGGAAAAATATACCCTGTTCATGGATAGGTAGAACTAACAAAATGGTGATATTACCAAAAGTTCTTTATGGGTTTAATGCAATGCCAATCAAACTCCCAACAGCATTTCTTGTAGAAATAGAGAAAGCAATCATGAAATTCATATGGAAAAATAAACGACCCAGAATAGCAAAAACAATGCTAAGCAGGAAGTGTGAATCAGGCAGTATAGCTATACAAGACTTCAAACTATACTACAGAGCAATAGTAACAAAAACAGCATGGTACTGGTACCAAAACAGGCGGGTGGACCAATGGTTCAGAATAGAGGACACAGAAACCAATCCACAATATTACAACTATCTTATATTTGATAAAGGGGCTAAAAGCATGCAATGGAGGAAGGATAGCATCTTCAACAAATGGTGCTGGGAAAAATGGAAATCCATATGCAACAAAATGAAACTGAATCCATTTCTCTCGCCATGCACAAAAGTTAACTCAAAGTGGATCAAGGAACTTGATATCAAATCAGAGACACGGTGTCTGATAGAAGCAAAAGTTGGCTATGATCTACATACTGTAGGGTCGGTCTCCAAATTCCTCAATAGGACACCCATAGCACAAGAGTTAATAACTAGAATCAACAAATGGGACTTACTCAAACTAAAAAGTTTTTTCTCAGCAAAAGAAACAATAAGAGAGGTAAATAGGGAGCCTACGTCCTGAGAACAAATCTTTACTCCTCACACTTTAGACAGAGCCCTAATATCCAGAATATACAAAGAATTAAAAAAAAATTAGACAATAAGATAACAAATAACCCAATCAACAAATGGGCCAAGGACCTGAACAGACATTTCTCAGAGGAGGACATACAATCAATCAACAAGTACATGAAAAAGTGCTCACCATCTCTAGCAGTCAGAGAAATGCAAATCAAAACCACCCTAAGATACCATCTCACTCCAGTAAGATTGGCAGCCATTAGGAAGTCAAACAACAACAAGTGCTGCGAGGATGTGGGGAAAAGGGTTCACTTGTACATTGCTGGTGGGACTGCAAATTGGTGCGGCCAATTTGGAAAGCAGTATGGAGATTTCTTGGAAAGCTCCGAATGGAACCACCATTTGACCCAGCTATTCCCCTACTCGGTCTATTCCCTAAAGACCTAAAAAGAGCATACTATAGGGACACTGCTACATCCATGTTCATAGCAGCACAATTCACAATAGCAAGACTGTGGAACCAACCTAGATGCCCTTCAATAGATGAATGGATAAAAAAATGTGGCATTTATACACAATGGAGTATTACTCTGCATTAAAAAATGACAAAATCATAGAATTTGTAGGGAAATGGATGGCATTATAGCAGATTATGCTAAGTGAAGCTAGCCAATCCCTTAAAAAAATGCCAAATGTCTTCTTTGATATAAAGAGAGTAACTAAGAACAGAGTATGGAAGAAGAGCATGAGAAGAAGATTAACATTAAACAGGGATGAGAGGTGGGAGGGAAAGGGAGACAGAAGGGAAATTGCATGGAAATGGAAGGAGACCCTCAGAGGTATACAAAATTACATAGAAGAGGAAGTGAGGGGAAAGGGGAAAAAATATGGGAGAAATGAATTACAGTAGAGGGGGTAGAGAGAGAAGAGGGGAGGGGAGGGGGGGAGGGGGGTAGTAGAGGATAGGAAAGGCAGCAGAATACAACAGACACTAGTATGGCAATATGTAAATCAATGGATGTGCAACTGATGTGATTCTGCAATCTGTATATGGGGTAAAAATGGGAGTTCATACCCCACTTGAATCAAAGTGTGAAATATAATATATCAAGAACTATGAAATGTTTTGAACAACCAACAATAAAAATTAATTAAAATAAAATAAAATAAAATAAAAATATCTGGTAAATGGTATTATAATAATAATAATGATAAGTTTCAAGTACATATCACTAGCTAAAATGTCACATCCAAAGGACTAATGACAAGCTAAGGAATCTACCTCTTCTAGGAATAGAACAGGCTCTATTTTTAAGAATGTTATGTTCAATTTTTTTAAAAGTTGAATAGATTCTAAAATGTATTTAAAAATTATGGAATACACAAATATTAACAGATAAAACAAGCAGAATTTATTAAAAGTTGACATGCTCAATAACTGACCTAAAAATACACAAATTTAACCAAGGTACAAATCTTATTTCAAAAATCAACTATTTTAATAGACATTGAATGCAAGTTATATGAAATAAATTACACTTCTATTAACAATGTAACATGCCTAAAAACTAATTTCCTACCACATATTGGTCAGGTCACATCTACAGTATGTTTTTAACTCCAAATACAACATTTTAAAGAGAAACTTCAGCAAATATTAATATTAAGGGAAATCAGATTATTTTACTATATAAAGAATAGAAAAATTGAACTTCTTTCAATTGAGAAAAAATGTATTGATAATAATAACTTTTTAAACATCTTTTAAAGGTAAAATATGTTATGCAAGTATATGGCATAAAATTTGGTTCACAGATTTCAATTAATTCCAACTCAATGTAAGAAACAATGTTCTATTAATTTTTTTCAAATGTTGGATATTATTCCATTCTGTATATATACCGTGTTTTCGTTATCCAGTCATCTATTGAAGGGCACCTAGGTTAGTTCCATAGCTTAGCTGTTATGAACTGAGCTGCTGTAAATGTTGATATGGCTGCGTCACTATAGTATGCTGATTTTATTTCCTTTGAATATATACTGAGGAGTGGGACAACTGGGTCAAATATTGGTTCCATTCATAGTTTTTTTGATTTCTCAAAAACAATGGTTGTACCAACTTGAAGTCCCACCAGCAATGTATGAGTGTACACTTTCCCCACATCCTAAGCAACATTTATTGTTCCTTGAATTCTTTTGTATTTTTATTTCATTAGTTATATATGACATTATATAGAATACAGTTATGCTCTTTGACATATCATACATAGATGGGGTATAATTTCTTATTTTTCTGATTGTACACGTTGTATAATCACAACAGCCATGCAGTTATATATGTATAGAAGGTAATAATATCTGTTTCATTCTACTTCCTATCCCCATATTTTCTCCTTTTTTCTCCCTTCCCTCACCTCTACCTAATCTCAAATAACTATATTCTTCCCTTATTGTGAATTAGCAACTGCATATAAGAGAAAACATTCAGCTTTTGGTTTTGCGATTGTCTTATTTTGCTTACCATGATATTCTCCAACTCCATTCATTTAGAAGAAAATGCCATAATTTATTCTTTCATACTTTTAATATTTCCACAATTTTATTCAGTGAAGTTTACTACTTACTATATGAAAACAATAATGAGGTATAGAATTTTTTCAAAGTAAATGTTTGAAAAGACAGTAACCAATGTGTATTTTAAAATTACACTGATAAATATCCCTAATAAAAGTGGACTTACTTCAAGCATAGTACATAAATTAAATTAAATTTTTATTTCATCGTCTAGTTTTAATTTTATTTACTGAAAAGAGTAGTAGTATACACTCTATAATATTTGCAGCATTTCTACATGTGATAAACACATTCATGAATTAGTAGTACATCTGAACATCATTTACAACATTGTTTCTCAGAAAAATGTGTTCCAAGTATAAGACATTCCACTTAACATATAATCCTTTTTGACTTGGAAACTTTCTATATATGCCTATTTAAAAAATTATATAGGAGAAATACCTTTTAAGCTTTCATTACTTTGAACAGGATCACTGTTAAAGTATTTTCAGTCTTGTTAATGGCAAATAAATTTTTAAGAAATTTGTGAACTGAGAAAGTAAAACAAGATTCTCACTTCATATTAATCATAAGAAATAATCACTATCTCTTGAAGTTTTACTAATTAGGTTATAGCATAGCTACATTATTTGAAAAGAGAAGGTGAAAGCAAGTTCTAAAGGAGTTTATCAAAACCTGTCAAATCAATAAAAATGTTTTTATCAAACTAAAACAAACATGGTAAGAAAAATAAGTTGTCCAACCTATTTTTAATTATGCTTTCTATCTTCATATTATTAAAAATATAATAATTTTATGCCCTGTTCATTTATTGAAATGTTTAAATGATGAAAACTCATAGAAATTCATTTCTGGATGCTAATAATATTCATTATATAATCCATTTTAATAATATCTAGATCATCTTGTAGATACAAACAAGTGGATAAAATCAATTATTATATAAAATAATTTTAGAAGTAATATGCACCATAAATGTACTAAATATTTGAAATTTTGATGATATTCTTAGGGTAACTATGAACAGCGAGTGTTCTGCTGAATTTCAGAAGGCTATTAGAAAGAATATTGTCAGAGGGTTCATGATTAAAAGTAAATGTGGTTTCTCTGGTCAGAATATACAATATGTATTAAATTCATAAATTTCTGCTAAAGTAAGATTTTTTTCCTTATACAAAAATTCTCACATTTTCAGACTTATTTTTGAATTAAAAAAAAAAAACATTGTATTATTTCTATGATCCTTTGCCCATCATGTGGTTCATTCATCTTCTATAACAATTCTCTTTTCTATCTCCCCACTAAATTCTGTGATTTGAGATGAAAGACAAGGATGTTTGTATTATTATTAAAAAAAAAGAAATGCATGATATTTTAACTCATTGCATAAAACTCATTGAGACTTATATTTTGTATTTTTTTCAAATAAGTAGGTCATTAAGGAACATAAATCATAAAGTATCTTTGCAAGAAACAAATGGATATATGTTAAGCAAAAATCCATGTTCATTATTCTATGAACCTATATGCAATCAAGTTCAGTTAATTTATTTTTAGATAAAAGATGTGAAAACTTATTTTTGGAATAATAACTTTAGGGAAAGGACACTCAAAAATAAACCACCAAAGGCAATTTGCCCTTTGAAATATAATTAGTAGGATGAGTTCCACCTTGCAGATTTTCTCAGGGAAATGTAGTGAGTAATGTAAATGTAGTAAGACTTTCAAAGGAAAAAGAAGCTCATACATTTCTTTATGAGAATTAGACAAAACTGAGGTCATAAAATAGAGACCCTTTTGCTTCCTGAGTCCAATCCAATTATGTTCATATGGGCAAATATTTATTGAGTTCATGTTATTTGTCTGTCAATATTTAATATCTTCAAATCATAATTTTTGGGTTGGATGGCGTCTTAGCAGTCAAGTAATTCAATATTCTTCCCAAGGAAGGATTCACAGTATGGATTTTTATTATCAAGTGATATATCTTGAGTCTTCTCATTAACAGTAGTCAGGAACCAGAGTCCAATTATGGCTGGCTACCCATGCCCCACAATTTTTGCATTTCAAAGTGAATGACTTTAGAGATTTTCTTGATGGCATGCTTAGCAGTTTACCTCTGGAAATGCATTAGCCTAACTGGATAGCCTTACTTCTTGAGAGATTGCCTCAAGCAAACCTGAACTCCCCCTTGTCTACTGTTACTTCTTCCCAAATATTTACCATGGATCTATCTCTCAATCCTTTCAGAACAGGGTCTGGAGTTACATTTCTCTTAGATGACTGAGCTTTCCCATCACCTTCTCATTATTGTCTATAGATATAGCAGGGGATTCTTACCTTACTCTACCTATCTGAAGACATTCCTTAATTCTACCATAAGGTCATCAAGGACATGATGCTTTAGATGGATCCCTCCACTGTAGAGAGCTAACAGCTGGGAAAGAATATTCCTAATGAGTACACTTCTCCAAGTAGGCATGTTGGTCTTGTGTGCTTCTGCAGAAGAAGCTCTGAAAAGACTTCCTTAGAACATCCTGGAATGCAGAGATGTAGATGCTTAAGTCTTCTTTGCAGTAGAAGTTTAAATTCCTATTGTGCTTGCCCTATAAGCAATGCCAGCTCTTTGGGCACTCACCAGAAAGAGGAGATAATCTTGAAATCAACATAAAGGATCATCAGGTACATTTATGCTGCCTACACAATTTGGTCTTTAAACATAAGATGAGGTCTAAAAGGCTTGTAGAAAATGAATCTGTGTTGAGATTTGGCTCAGTTAAAAAAATTTTATTACAACATATCTTTACCATTTGTAGGCATTAATAAAGCAGGGGTCACCATTACTTTGACAACAATAGGCATAGATTTCTAAAATATAATCAGAAAATTAAATAAGAAGAGGAAGATTAAAATATTAGCTAGCAATGTCATCTATTAATTATTTGAATAATGATAGTAGAAACAAAAGCAAATTTGCCATGAAAACTGGTTCATTTCATTTATGCATATTTGTGATTACTCTAAAATACATAAAAAATATTTACTGAGAGAATTATTAATACAATGTATATTTGGTGTTTGCAATTGTGGCTCAGTGGTAGAGAGCTTGCCTAACATGTGTGATGTACTGGGTTCAATCCTCAGCACCACATAGAAATAGATAAATAAAATAATGTTATTATTTTTAAAAAATAAGTTAAAATGTATATTTGTATATATCAGTAAGTGAATGGCTAGAAAAATTGTGAAACATCATACCATGGAGTACAACACAGTAATATAGAGGAATGGACTACTGGTATATACAATAACTGGGATGAAAAAGGACATTCTGTTAAAAAGTGACAGAAGCCAATCTCAAAGGCCATAGAGTTTATGATCCCATTTATAAAGAATTCCCAAAATGACCAAATTATTGAGATGAGAAGAATTTCATGTCTTTCATGAATTAGCATTCATGGATGAGGGAAGTGCTTCTAACTATAAAGAGATTATGAATTTTAAAAAACCTCTTATAAAGAAATTCTGTACCATGAAGGTACAAATAGTCTTGATTTTTTTTCTTCCAAAAATTGTTACTCTTTGCTCTTTTCTGAATATAAAATTAATACATGATCACTGAAAAAGTTATGTACTTAAGACATAAAGAAGGAAGTACAAAATAACCATAACCCTACCACAAAGAAATTATAATTTCTTCTAGTATTTGTTATTATTGTTTGTTTTGCAGTACTGGGGGTTGAACCCAGGGGCTGTTACCAAAGAGCTACACCCCAAACCACCATTCCCCCATTTTATAATTTGAGACAGGTTCTCACTATTGCCCAGGCTGGCATTGAAATTTGGATCCTTCTGCCTTAGTCTCCCAAGAAGCTAGGTAGATTTTTGTTTATACAACACATATACACACACATACATATGCACATAAACTTACACTACCATTAATTTATGGTGTTTTTCTTTAAGTGTGCCACAAATATTGTTGTATATAAATATAGAGCTACAGTGAAAATTGAAGATTACAAAGTATGACAAAATTGTATGAGTGAACCACAATTTAATCAATCAATGAAAATATATCAGTTTCTATAATAATTATAAATTTGTCAACTTGATCTTATTACATTTTTATTGCTAAATATCTTTTAAACATCTGACATTAATTGAAATCATTCATGATTTCTTTTATGTTCTTGAAGTGGTATTTCTTTTATAACTATGAAGTGTCCACTTCATCCTCATTAATGATCGAAATTTTCTTTGGAGTATGATTTTAGCAGTTTCTACAAATATTTGAAAATGCTATATTTTTTTGTACAATTCTATGAGCATTTTAATTTTTCTTGCAAGTTTTTAAACCCTAAAGCTCTTTAGTATAGGTTATTTTGTTCCCAGACATGTGGGATTTATATAACCTTTCTTTTGTTCTGGTAATTTTATCACAGTTGGCTGCAGAACGTAATTTATATGACATTTATTGTTGCAACATAATATTAATTCTCTTATGGCCTAGTATAGGGACAATATTTCAAAAAAGTTTCACAGAAAAATTAAAACAAAAGTTGCTTATGGAGTTTTATATGTCTACTAGTTTGATCATGCTACTTGTATTTTTCAGATCTTGTGAATCATTGCTTTCTTTGTGTTTTCTCAATTTAGGTGCTTTAAGAAGTTTTTAGTAAATTATCCTACTACAATTATTGATTGTTTCTCCCCCATTCAGGTCCAGCTTTTGCATATATGCTCCTGGACTTACCATGTTGGGTAGGGTGTCCTCTTAAACCCACTCTACAGTGACAATATCCTGAAAATTTTTTTAATACTCCTCCCCTACCAAATGACTTAGCAGTCCAGTTACTGTTGGGTATCAGTTGTGATGGCAGGCTGTTCACTGCTACAGCCCTGCGCATCACAGTAGAGTATGGTATAGAGCATGGTACCACTCAACACTAACCAGTGAAAAGATTAAAATTCAAAACTGCAACTATGGATTCTACTGACAGTGTACTGTCTTCATACCATCAGAAAGTCAAAAAATCATGTTTCACAAGCACCTTCTGTATATTTTATCAGGTTGTATTTTTTATACATATGTTATTGAAACATTCTTGCTCTTCTATTACTTTTATAAAAACTGCCTATTTTCTAAAATCTGTTTTTTTTATTTTTTAAAAATGATTCTGTTGGGGACTTGACAGTCTAATGCCACCTTGCTTTCATTTAAAAGTCAAAAAGTGGACCTTGGTGGGACCATCTGGAAATTTATTTGGGATTCCCAATACTGGAGTGAAAAAAAGGCACAATGTCCCTCTCCTGTCAGAGATGACCCACTCTGTCCCTTGAGTATATCCCTTTTCTCTTCTGTCCTTCTAATAAACTCATTCCTGTTTCTCTGAAAAAAAAAAGTTGTGTCAGTCTTAGTGTTCTATTTATTTATCTCTTTTCTGTTATATAGTCTTGAAAATTTTATCTTTATTATAGATAAGTGGATTTGTGTCTTTCTTTGTTAATTTCCAATATGCTATTCCTCTTCTCTAGTATCTATCTTTTCACTCTTAGTTGGTTTCCTAAATTCAAAAGGGTCCTCTACCATGTTTGTGAGCTGGAAGGAGAAGCCTGTGGAAACCTGGGGGTCCTCAGGGTTCATGTTTCTAAGGTGAGAAGTGCCAAGGTCTAAGTGGTTCTCACTCTCAGCTTGAGCCAGTGTGATGGGAGGCAGTCCTTGCTAAAGACTGGGTACCTCCCCTTCCTCACCCAGCCCTACTAGCACCTTTGAAGGAGCAGGATCAAGAACAGGACAAGCTGCTCAAGGCAGGGTCCCTGAAAATGTCTGCCAGGAAACATATGGTGGCCTCGTTTAGAAGCCTCAAAAACTCCCATTGCCAGCTTTTAACTTATTGGCATTTTATGTTCTATTACCTGGGGTTTATGAGCTTATTTTTGTACTATATGAAAATATATTACCAGATTACATGTAAACTATTGATTATTTTACTTATTATCATGATTTTTCAAAGTTTGTGGCTATTGTTTCACAAGCACATTTATTTTTAAATGCCTTGACTTATTTCCTACTATTGTTAAGAATTTCTTTTCCTTCTATCTTTGTCTTAACTTTTATCCTTAATGTTTTATTCCTTTTAGTCATTTTGAATTCTTAAAGCTAGCACCCTCTAGAAAGGAAGTTAAAATGTTCTCTTGGGAGAGAAAAGAGAAGTCACCAAGTTTGTGCATCAAACTTTTTTAATATGATTTGTTCTTTAGGCTTTCCTTTAGGTTCTGTTAACTCCTTCTTCATACAGAAAGAAAGACCTGGTTATCTGATCTCCAACTCATAAGTAGTTAGAACAACCTTAGGAAGAAGCGAACTTCTGGAGGCAGGCACACAATAGTAGAAGAAAGTGGCAGCCTGGTACAGCAGGAGGAGACCAGGACAAAATAAAAACAAACTAAAAACTCACAATAGTACTAAAGAAGCAGAGCACCCATGACTAAACACTCAAAGTCATTTCAGGTGAACTGGGCTGGTATAAAATCATCACAATACCTTTTAATTTTCCTGTCACAGCTCTTCTGACCTTAGGTGTCTATGGAAAAAAAGAGAAGAGCATGAGGTGAATCCTTTTACTGGGAAGAAGCCATTCAAATGAGGCAAGGGGTAGGATTACAAAGGAATAGGTGAGTCTAGCTCAACTCCTGTGGGTGATGCCTAGACCTGAAGACAAGCCTTGCTATCAGAGCTGGGACAATACTCCAAGTCACCTTGAAATGCAGTGATTGGTAAGAGTCTCTTGCTTTAGGACTGGAAGGGCATGGGCATTCAGAGCATCTCCCCACACTCTGGGGCCACTCAGGGAGAGCAGTTAATGGGCCCTCAAGTGTTCTAAGGGCCTGGCAGAGACACATCACAGAAAATTATCAAGACAGGACTTTCAAGGATCAACAAAGGGTTAATTACATTGTCATTTATAGATTTGGCTTAGAAATAAATCCCTCCTGGGATGGGGGTGTAGCTCAGTGGTAGAGTTCCTGCCTAGCATGTATGAAGCTTGGGTTCAATATCTCTAATGAACCTAGATGCAAAAATCCTCAATAAAATTCTGGCGAACTGTATACAAAAACATATCAAAAAAATTGTGCACCATGATCAGGCAGGATTTATCCCTGGGATGCAAGGTTAGTTCAATATACGGAAATCAATAAATGTTATTCACCACATCAATAGGCTTAAAAATAAGAACCATATGATCATCTCGATAGATGCAGAAAAAGCATTCGACAAAGTACAGCATCCCTTTATGTTCAAAACACTAGAAAAACTAGGGAAAACAGGAACATACATCAATATTGTAAAAGCAATCTATGCTAAGCCTCAGGCTAGCATCATTCTGAATGGAGAAAAACTGACAACATTCCCTCTAAAATCTGGAACAAGACAGGCATGCCCTCTCTCACCACTTCTGTTCAACACAGTTCTCGAATCACTGGCCAGTGCAATTAGACAGACGAAAGAAGTTAAAGGCATAAAAATAGGAATAGAAGAACTCAAATTATCACTATTTGCAGGTGACATGATTCTATACCTAGCAGACCCAAAAGGGTCTACAAAGAAACTATTAGAGCTAATAAATGAGTTCAGCAAAGTGGCAGGATATAAAATCAACCCGCATAAATCAAAAGCATTCCTGTATATCAGCAACAAATCCTCTGAAATGGAAATGAGGACAACCACTCCATTCACAATATCCTCAAAAAAAAAAAAATACTTGGGAATCAACCTAACAAAGGAGGTGAAAGACTTATACAATGAAAACTACAGAACCCTAAAGAGAGAAATAGAAGAAGATCTTAGAAGATGGAAAAGTATACCCTGTTCATGGATAGGTAGAACTAACATCATCAAAATGGCGATATTACCAAAAGTTCTCTATAGGTTTAATGCAATACCAATCAAAATCCCAATGGCATTTCTTGTAGAAATAGTGAAAGCAATCATGAAATTCATTTGGACAAATAAAAGACCCAGAATAGCAAAAAGAATGCTAAGCAGGAAGTGTGAATCAGGCGGTATAGCAATACCAGACTTCAAACTATACTACAGAGCAATAGTAACAAAAACTGCATGGTACTGGTACCAAAACAGGTTGGTGGACCAATGGTACAGAATAGAGGACACAGAAACCAATCCACAAAATTACAACAATCTTATATTTGATAAAGGGGCTAAAAGCATGCAATGGAGGAAGGATAGCATCTTCAACAAATGGTGCTGGGAAAAATGGAAATCCATATGCAACAAAATGAAACTGAATCCCTTTCTCTCGCCATGCACAAAAGTTAACTCAAAGTGGATCAAGTAACTTGATATCAAATCAGAGACATGGCATCTGATAGAAGCAAAAGTTGGCTATGATCTACATACTGTGGGGTCGGGCTCCAAATTCCTCAATAGGACACCCATAGCACAAGAGTTAATAACTAGAATCAACAAATGGGACTTACTCAAACTAAAAAGTTTTTTTTCTCAGCAAAAGAAACAATAAGATAGGTAAATAGGGAGCCTATGTCCTGAGAACAAATCTTTACTCCTCACACTTTAGACAGAGCTCTAATATTCAGGATATACAAAGAACTAAAAAAATTAGACAATAAGATAACAAATAACCCAATCAACAAATGGGCCAAGGACCTGAACAGACATTTCTCAGAGGAGGACATACAATCAATCAACAAGTACATGAAAAAGTGCTCACCATCTCTAGCAGTCAGAGAAATGCAAATCAAAACCACCCTAAGATACCATCTCACTCCAGTAAGATTGGCAGCCATTAGGAAGTCAAACAACAACAAGTGCTGGCGAGGATTGGGGAAAAGGGTTCACTTGTAGATTGCTGGTGGGACTACAAATTGGTGCGGCCAATTTGGAAAGCAGTATGGAGATTTCTTGGAAAGCTCGGAATGAATCCACCATTTGACCCAGCTATTCCCCTACTCGGTATATTTCCTAAAGACCTAAAAAAAGTACACTATAGGGACACTGTTACATCCATGTTCATAGCAGCACAATTCACAATAGCAAGACTGTGAAACCAACCTAGATGCCCTTCAATAGACGAATGGATAAAAAAAAAATGTGGCATTTATACACAATGGAGTATTACTCTGCATTAAAAAAGGACAAAATCATAGAATTTGCAGGGAAGTGGATGGCATTAGAGCAGATTATGCTAAGTGAAGCTAGCCAATCTTTTAAAAACAAATGCCAAATGTCTTCTTTGATATAAGGAGAGTAACTAAGAACAGAGTAGGGACGAAGAGCATGAGAAGAAGATTAACATTAAACAGGGATGAGAGGTGGGAGGGTAAGGGAGAGAGAAGGGAAATTGCATGGAAATGGAAGGAGACCCTCAGGGGTATACAAAATTACATACAAGAGGAAGTGAGGGGAAAGGGGGAAAAATATAAGGGGGAGAAATGAATTACAGTAGAGGGGGTAGAGAGAGAAGTGGGGATGGGAGGGGGGAGGTGGATAATAGAGGATAGGAAAGGCAGCAGAATACATCAGACACTAGTATGGCAATATGTAAATCAATGGATGTGTAACTGATGTGATTCTGTAATCTGTACACGGGGTAAAAATGGGAGTTCATATCCAACTTGAATCAAAGTGTAAAATATGATATATCAAGAACTATGTAATGTTTTGAACAACCAACAATAAAAATTAATTAAAAAAAATGACCAAAGTCAAGTCTTAGGTTGTGCTTAAGTACTGCAGACAGAGATGAATAACAGGGAACACTTATTCAATGAACTTGTATTATTATTCAGTGAACTTTTCAGAGAAAATTTCTTTCATCATGGAAACATGGTGAACATCAAAACACAGGAGACATTTAGAGTCCAAATAGATATAAACAAAAGAGGAATTCTGCATTTATATTTTACTTAAAATGCCAAAACTCAGAGCAAAGAGAGAAATAACAAGACACCTATAAATGATAAGGCACCGGTATAAATCTAAAGGCTAGGAGCACCTGCAATGACATATTTTAAGTCCTGAAAGTGAAATATTGCCAGCCTAGATGGCGATATGCCTCAAAGTTATCCTTCAAATTCAATGATGAAATAAAGACCTTCCAAGACAAAAATAAACTAAAACATCATGTCAATCAAGCCAGTTTTTCACAAGATGCTCAAAGAAAAACTCCACACATGAGATTAAAATCCACAAAGACAGCATAGGAAAGCATACAATAGTTAAGCAAATTTAAGTTAGAAGCAAAATCTATATTAGAAATAAAAAAAGAAAGCAGCACTTATCTGTATATTAACACTAATTCTCCAATTATAAGACCTATCCAAAATATAAGAAATGTTGAATTAATAAAAAATGAATCCACTATTCTGCAGGAGTATGCTGGACTGGCAAATACATTCAGAGAATAAAAGTAAAAGGATAGAAAATGAAAACACATGCAAATGGAAGCCTAAAGCAAAGAAGAGTACCTATTCTCAGATTTGAAATAAATGACTTTCAGCAGCAATTATCTGGACGTCAAAAAGGATGAACAAAGTTAGCTGAGTAACAGGATACAAAGTCATTATACAAAAAAAAAAAAAAAAAAGATTTTCAATAGCAATAGCAAACCTGATGGGAATGTAATCAGTATAACAACTCATTTAAATAGCTTAATAAATACCTAGGAATAAATCTAACCAAGGAGGTGAAAGACCTCGTCAACAAAAAATAAAAAATATTGAAAAAAAATTGAAGAAGAAACTAGAAGCTAACAAGTTATCACATATGCATAGGAAGACAGAATTCATATTGTGAAAGTGATCACACAAGAATAATCTACAGATTCCATGTAATTTATATCAAAATTCAAATAATAATCTTTGCACAACTAGAGAAAGTATTACTAATACATATGAAAGAAGAAAAGACCCATATTAGCTAAAGTGAGTGAAGAATAAAACCAGTGATGGGGACACCACAATGCCCAATTTCAAAACATAATCCAGAGCCATAGTAAGGAAAACAGCATTGTACTGGCATAAAGACAGTCATATACAAAATGAAATAAAATAAAAGACACAGAGACAAATCCACACAGCTACAGTCATCTCATTTATGACAATAGTACCAAAAACAGAAACTGAAGAATAGAAAGATTCTTTAGAAAATGGTTGTGGGTGAACTAGCAATAAGTATGAAACTAGATCACTATCTCTAACATTGTACAAGAGACAATTTAAAAGGAATCAAAGACAGATATAAGACCAAAAGTTTGCAACTAAAAAAAAATACAGAAAAACAATAACAACATTTTAGGAAATAGGCATAGGCAATGACTTTTTGAATGGCTCAGGAAATAATAGCAACAATAGATGAGTGGGCCTGCATGAAATCAAAAAATCTTCTGCAAGGCTAGTCAAACAACTGCAGTGTAAAGAGATGGTCTTCAGATGGGAGAAAGTCTTTGCCAGTTACTCTTCTATCAGAGAACTAATATCCTGAATAAAGAACTCAAAATTCTTAACACCTGACACACAAATTTCCCATTCAACAAGTGGGCAAATAAAAGGAAAAAATAGTTCTTAGAAAAAGAGGTACAAATCTCCAACACTATATGAAAAAAATGTTTTAACATCTTTACCCATCAAAGAAAGGTAAATCAAAACAGCATTGAGATTTCATCTTACACCAATCAGAAAGCAAATTATAAATACTGGGGAGTTTGTGGGGAGAAAAAACACTTATAAATTTTTGGTGGGAACATAAAGTACTATATCCCCTAGGTAAATCACTATGGAGGTTATTCAAAAAACAAGTAAAACTAGAACTGCTGTATGATCGAACTACAGCAGTCCTCAGTATTTGTTGAAACAATTAAAGTCAGCATACTCAAGAGATTCTGTATACACCTATATTTTTATGAGACTATTTATAATAGACAAGATATAGGATCAGTCTAGGTGCTTCTCAACAGACAAATAAAGAAAATGTGTGAGGAGTAAAATTTGCTCCCAAGATGTAGGATCTCTATTCACCTCATAGATTGTTTCTTTTGCTGAGAAGAGACTTTTTAGTTTGAATCCATCCCATTTATTGATTCTTGATTTTAATTCTTGCACTACAGGAGTTTTTATTAAGGAAGTTGGGGCCTAATCACACATCATAAAGATTAGGGTATGGAGATTCCTTGGAAAAGTGGGAATGGAACCACCATTTAACCCAGGTATCCCTCTCCTTGGTGTATACTCAAATGACTTAAAAACAGCAGATTACAGGGACACAGCAACATCAATGTTTACAGCAGCATAACTCACAATAGCTAAAATGTGAAACCAACCTAGATGCCCTTCAGTAGATGAATGGATAAAAAAAAAATGTGGCATATATACACAAGGGAATATTACCCAGCAATTAAAGAGGATAAAATCATGGCATTTGCAGGTAAATGGATGGTGTTGGAGAGGATAAAGCTAAGTGAAGTTAGCCAATCCAAAAAACAATTCCAAATGTTTTCTCTGATATATGGAGGCTGATTTATAGTGGGGTAGGGAGGGGGAGCATGGGAGGAACGATGAACTCTAGATAGGGCAGAGGGTGGGAGGGGATGGGAGGAGGCAGGGGTTAGCAAGGATGGCGGAATGTGATGGACATTATTATCCAAAGCACATGTATGAAGACATGAATTGGTGTGAATATATTTTATATACAACCAGAGATATGAAAAATTGTGCTGTATATATGTAATAAAAATTGTAATGCATTCTGCTCTCATTTATTTTTTAAAATTCAATTAAATTTTTTTAAAAATTAAAATTCTAATGGGAAAGATATAAAACTGACAGAAATTATCATTAGTTGAATCGGTAGTATTAAGCTGACAATATCAAACAAATCTCATGAGTTTTCTGGACTAAAAGTAGTTAAGAACAATTATAAGAGAGTATGATTATTTTGTTATGACATGAAATTTATAATGAAATACTCTTTCATAAGGAAGCTAGATGTGTGGGAAGCATCCTTTGGGGCATGGCAAAAATTGGGCAACAGACCAGGGACTGGTATGCTTACAAAGATATTATAGCTTAAAGTTGAGAAGAGCTCAGTAGAAATCAATATACTTACCCTCACTAATGATGTTCTAGTGAAGATACTAATCTCTTAGTTCAGCTACTTTCTTGTGTGTAGTGCAAACAAAGCCTTACCACTAGAAAGATGATACCCTTGAGAGCTCAAACATGATCTGGACTAGACACCATGTCTGGGCTAGACACCATATCATATATATATATCACTTGATATAGTCATAACAACTATATCACTCTCATAGAGAAGTTTAAAAAGAAGCACCAGGGAGTTATCAGCAAGTTGCCAAAGAATAATAACTGATATGAAAAAGTATTTAAATACAATTATTAAGTCACTTGAGCTTACAGAATGTGCCAACTCCTAGTAGGAGAAAAAAAAAACATTTTCCGCTTCATGTAAGATAAGAAACAAAACAAAAGGCAATATGATTGTCTTCGTATTTACCATTGCAGAAAATCTACTGATAAAGAAGGTTGGGGATGGAGATCAGTGGTACTATACTTGCATAGCATGCATAAACCCCTGGATTTAATTTTTTTTTAAATTACTTCTTCACATCTTCATGAATTTCTGTTAAATGATTTCAATGATACTGCAGTAGATGAAATGCCATAAAAAGAATTTTTAAAAATTCCAAAAATAATGACTGAATTCAAAAAGAATACAAATAAATAATTGCATAAATTAAGAAATTTACTGCAGAATACAAAAGAGCAATTTAATGAACAGTGATTCTGAAAAAATATCAAGCAAAATATTGAAAATAAAAGCTAAATAGCTCAAATAAAAAATTCAGCTAATGTAACACCCATAGACTAGACCAAGTATAGGTTGATGAAATTTCAAGTTCAGGTAAGAGCAAAACTCAAGAAATAAAAAGAAGAATGAACAGAACATCCAAACCCCTAGGATATTATTAAAGACTAAACTTTATGACTCATAAAGACCAAGCAATGGAGGTACAGACTATAGGCATTACAAAACTGTTCAGTGAAATAACACCAAAATTTTTTTCCAAATTTGGGAAACTGTATGAAAACTCAGGTACAGGAAGCATTAGGAACCCCAAGTGTACTTAACCAGAAAAGAATGACTGTTTTTTCTATAACATAAAATTGACAGATACAAATCAAGAATTAATATTGAAAGCTATGAGAGAGAAGAATCAAAGCACTTATAAAGTAAACCCATCAAATGAGCAGCAGGTTTCTCAACAGAAACATTGAAGGAAATCCCTGAAGAAATAAACAAAGAAAAAAATTTGAAAGTCAATGGAAATGGGAGTCATAATGTTAAGCAGGATATTAGGAATACAAAGCCAGGGATTGCATGTTCTCCCTCATATGTGGATTATGAAAAACAATAATATCCTGAAAAATAGAAAACTTATTACTAGAGAAGGGAAAGGGGAGTTGAGGAGGGGGAGTGAGGAAAAATAAAGTGGGAACTAGGGAGGATGGATAAGATTCAAGTAAGATGTGCATATATGGATGTCAGAGTGAAATCCAATAATTTGTGCAAATAAGCAGTCAATATCTGTAGTTAAAAAGAATATCTCCTTGAATGGATAAAAAAAATGTGGCATTTATACACAATGGAGTACTACGCAGCACTAAGAAATGACAAAATCATGGAATTTGCAGGGAAATGGATGGCATTAGAGCAGATTATGCTAAGTGAAGCTAGCCAATCCCTAAAAAACAAATGCCAAATGTCTTCTTTGATATAATGAGAGCAACTAAGAACAGAACAGGAAGGAAGAGCAGGAGGAAAAGATTAACATTTAACAGAGTCATGGGGTGGGAGGGAAAGGGAGAGAAAAGGGAAATTGCATGGAAATGGAAGGAGACCCTCATTGTTATACAAAATTACATATAAGAGGTTGTGAGGGGAATGGGAAAAAAAATAAGGAGAGAAATGAATTACAGTAGATGGGGTAGAGAGAGAAGATGGGAGGGGAGGGGAGGGGGGATAGTAGAGGATAGGAAAGGTAGCAGAATACAACAGTTACTATTATGGTATTATGTAAAAATGTGGATGTGTTACCGATGTAATTCTGCAATATTGGTAATGTTTTGAATAACCAATAAAAAAAAAGAAAAGAAAAAGAAAAAACAAAAACAACAACAACAACAACAAAAGAATATCTCTTTTTAGAACAAATCTAAAATGCTATAATGTCACTAAAGAAACACAACACACCAATTTAAAAATCTTTCTTTTATATATAAGAAAAACTATAAATCCATAAAACATCTTATATAAAACATATATTTACAGTCAAAACTACTAATGTAAATCCATAAAACATCTTACATAAAATATATATTTATAGAGTTAAAACTATTAATGTAAATTTTTTCAGATAACACTGTTTCAGATTATAAATTTCCAATAATTAATTTCTTAAATAAGGTATTCAAAAACATTTAAAACAAATTAAAAAAAATATGAATGCAATTTACAATTTGACTTTTTCACTGCTCCTTTGTGACCAAAACATTTTTTATTCTTACTTATTTAGTAAGGTAGAAACAACAAGAGAGATTCACTATCAGAATTCTTATCTTCTTTGGTATTTTTCCTCATGTTACTTTTTTCTTTCTGTACAGTCAAACATTATTTTCCTGTTGCCATGTATAGAAAAGTAATACAATTAGTATTTTAATACTGAATGAAAAATGTTAAACAAATATATTAACTTGAGAGAATTTTAGAAATCATAAGAGCTAACAACAGAATTTTATCCCATGTATTTCAAATTTGTGAGCTCTGTAAACATCCAATAACCATACAATTATTTGTATGGTTTTATGTTTTCATTTTGTTTTGTATTGTTTTTGAGCTGAGGTTTCACCATGGTGGTGCGAAGGCTGGTCTTGAACTCCTGGGCTCAAGTGATCCTACTGCCCGAGGCTCCCAAGTATCTGCACTTAAGGCACATGCCACTGCACTCATAGGCTTGTAATGAAGAAGAAAAAAGAAAGGTGAAATAATTATGCATTAAGGACAATACTGCTCAATACATTAACTAGAGTAGCTTGACATAAAGAAAAATATCCTGAATTCAGATGCTCTCTCTGTAAACAATAGCTCTTTGATCTTGACAAATCATTTCTCTTGGACTCAAGTCTCCTAAAAAATAAGACCATACTTCATTAGTTTACCAGGTTGCTATGAAGATTTAAGCACACTGAAAGAGAAAGAGTCCTACACTAGAATCGGCAATTCTCAGACTAGTTGTACTATTCACTTGTCATGTGACCATGAAAACCTTTCCATTTCTCACCCATTAAGAAATATAAAAACATTCTTTCTCATCTTTACTAACTCCCTTTGGAATTTGCTCCCAGGTGAACTGTAACATCTGATAAAGTTACCTTACAACATGCTGTAAATATCATCAACGTGATCACAAAATTAAAGACACTTAACACCATAAACATTCTACAAAAACACATTCCTATGGAACAAATATACATTATCCATGCTAACTCTGTCCAAGCCACTTTGCCATAGCTATTATTCTCTTTTCACTAAGAAAGACCCAGGCTTCAAATTACTACCTTAGTATTAATTTCCTTCTACCCCCATTTTTAGCATTAACAGAGCACCTGTCATTGTTTTTTCTTACTAATAATGCTTTCAAGGTATCAATCATACCAGAAGATACATAGTAACTGAAAAAAACAAAAAGGTTTCTAGGTTGTTTTTGTCCCTTCTTTTCTAAGGTGTGGTCTCAAAACACACACACACACACACACACACACACACACACACACACACTCACACACTCTCTCTCTCTCTCTCACTCTCACTCTCACAATCACTCTCACTCTCACTCTCACTCCCTCACACAGAGACTGAAGATTTCTTAGGGATTTTCTTGCTATTGCTATTGTACTTTGTCAGTTGCTGGGCAATTTTCTCCATACAGTAGTTGGTCCTTATTTATTATTTACATTCTCTTACTTAATTGTACTCTTAAAATAAGCCTGTGGGATAGGCATTCTTTTCTAGATAAGGAAATCAAGTCTCACAAAAGTTAAGAACGATCCCCTAAATCACACAGCTAATAAACAGTAAAGTCAAGTGAGAACCCCAATCAGTCTGGCCCCAAAACCCCTGCTCCTGATGAGGCTGTCCCATCAGATCTAGAGTCTAAACCTATACAAGGATATAGGTCTAGTCAGGATATATATATATATATATATATATATATATATATATATATATATATATATATATATGATTGCATTTACATACAACTTGCTATGTTGAGAAAGCAAGAAAACATTTATTGGAAATAAGTGAAAAAGAAAAGAGAAAACAGTAGCATCAAACAATCTCAAAATGAGATTCATGCAAAAAAAAATCCTTTTAAGTCTATACATGGCTTAATATATACCATAAATTTGGTTCCAGAACTTCTACACAGGAAGCTGACACAGAATTCAGTGTCTACAAACCACAAATATATCAACTGCTCAAAGTGAGGCTCTGTATTCCTGAATCTTAGATCAGAAAGTAATCTTAGCAAACAGAGATAAGTCCATTTGGCTCACTATATTTTCCTCTGTACTCAATATTTAAAATGATGTCTTCTCTTCTGATGACACCAAAGCAATTTGTAGCAAATAACTGTCAAGGAAAGAAACTTTATTAGATGCTACTTTTTTTTAAGTCAATAAATTCTGAATTGGGTGTCAACATACTTTATATATAAACAGATATGAAAAATTTTGATATAAATATAATAAAAATTGTAACACAAAACAAAACACATGTATAAAGGCATGAATTGGCATGAACATACTCTATATACAAAGATATGAAAAATTGTACTCTATATGTGTAATAAGAACTGTTATGCATTCTGCTGTCATGTATTTTAAAAAAATAAAATCAATAAATTTAAAAAAAGAAAAATAATTCTGATTATCTTCACTGATAATATTTATATTTTGAAATCCTTCCTGGAAAACAAGTGGTTTATTTTTTAAAAGGATCAATAGCTGATCCTTTTTAAAAATAAAATTTTAAAGAAAATTCTCACCATCTAAAAGGGAGTGGTTCTGGATCAAACATGGGTATGTTTTCCCATACATTTCTTGAAGGAGGAGGAAAAGGCAACAGATCAAAATGCTTCGGTCAACTCAAATATTGCTGGATTTCAATCTCTTTAAATATTTTAAATGACTAAACTTTTAACTCAGAAATTCTGTGAACATAAATTTAAATGAAATTTGGTAAATCTTTTGATTTATTTGAGTACTTTCATGAGATTGTTCATATTAACCAAATTCTACTCAGTTTAGGAAAAGAAATTCCATTCCATCTATTCAGATATTCTATCCACTGAGATTCATCAATTTATCAATAATCAATAACAGCAAGACATCTTTAAAACTAGAAATCCCAGAGCTAGGTGAAGTGGTACACAGCTATAATCCCAGCAACATGGAGAGTGAGGCAGGAGGATCACAAGTTTGAGGCCATCCTCAGCAACTTAGTGAGACCTTGCCTCAAAATAAAAAATAAAAAGGGTTGGGGGTTTGGCTCAGTGGTAGAATGCCCCTAGATTCAATCCAGGCTACTCCAAAATATAAATAAAAATAAAAATTCCAAAATCACTAGAAATAAATTGAGGTTAATACTGGAATTAGGCACCTACCAAAATCAATCAACAAGCCACAAAACAGAAAACATGAAATCTAACACTTCAGAAGTAATAACTGAATGTTCATCAAGCCTGAAAGAAAATATGAACTTAATGCTTGGTTAGTTTTGTACAAACCCATGGAAAGTAGCATCAATTAGATTCAGATGTTTATTTCAAGTTTTTTTTTAATATCTTAAAAGAAACAGAAAACTACATGTGTTTTTAAGTTGTGTAATATTACAGCATTTCTGAGAAAAGGAAAAGCATTTCTGAGAAAAGAAAACTACAAAAACCAACTGTTAGACATACTTGTATTTTAATTTTTGAAAATATATACTAGAAAGCCAAAACTGCATAGTAAGAACTGCCTAATTACTAGAAATACAGGTGCTTCCAGTTTTCAACATAAAATTTCATAAACAGTCACAACCCTCAAATCATCTATTTTTTTATTATGTTTCAGTTTCATTTTTTTTCCTGGGTTCTGCCATCTACAACCCGCGCAGACAGCTAAACTATAGGTCGCTGGTGTGAAATTCCTAAGGCATCAAAATAAAACATAGAAGACACATTTACCTTGAAATTACCTTGAAATCAAGTCCCAGGATGATTCCTCTGCCCTTGGCCTCAAGCTCCCCAAATGGGAGAGAAAGAAATTTCATGAAAGGCTGGTGAGATAGAGTAAGCACATTTCAGCGTGGACTTTTATTAGGGGGACTCTAGATTCTTTAGAAATTTCCATCCAATGAAAGTCAAGGGGGGCAGGGACACAAGGACAGGTGAGGTACCTCGATCCCTGGGCATGTAGGAAGGCATTCCCATGCAAAAAGACACATGTGCATTTTCTCTAACCTAATGACGTGGGCTACCATCTTCAGTTTCTTAAGCAATCAGATCATTGGGTGACCTACAGTGCCACATGGATCAAGAGGGGAAGCAAAAGCTGGTCACATGCTTTGTAGGCCTCCCACAGGGCTCATTCGTTTTTTTCCCTTGCATAATCCATGCTCACACTAACTACCAAGAATGTTACCTTCTGGTGAAAAAGGGTAATTGCAAGGGTCTATACCATGTCTACATAATGCTGAACTCATGTTCTTCCCCACAACACCAAAAAATGAAGTTCAACAAAAAAATAAATAAACTAGGCAAACTTACAATGTATGTGAGATTTTGCAAAACACCAAAAAGGAGAGGGAAACAAAAAAATGTCTTCTTAGTAGAAGAATGCTATTATTATCAATCTTATTTCCTATACTGGCACTTCAATTTAACATTTGTCTGAATAAGATTACACACTTAAACAGGCCATGGAATATTAAAATGTTTAAATGTATTTGTCTAATATCCCAAAATTAATTAATGATAAACAAAAATATAATTACCATAATTAATTAATTTGCTCAACACCCTCTTTTCCCTTTTCTTGCTGGAATATTTTACTTTTTTATTCAAGCTAGTTTCTCTCTTTTTGCTGTTTTTACACAAAATTATAATTTTTTTCCAAAATTTTAAGGTCAAATCCTACTTAGATGGTTTGAGATAAACTGACAAAGCAACCTTTGGCTAGACAAAGAGAGAAGAAAGGCACAAATTGGCAAAATGGGGTGGTGTGGGGGGCCCGGGATGGAGACACTTATCACTACACTACCAATAATAAAAATATTCACAAGGGTTGTAAGAAAATATAATAAATTAAATTATGCCACCAAACTAGGAAATGAAAAAGAAAAATTTCTGGAAATTATAAATTTCAAAAACTGACTAGAAAAGAAAGAAAAGGGTGAATAAATCTGTAACAAGAGATTGAATTATAGTAATTACAGTAATTAAAAACCTTCCTACAAAGAAAAGTTTAGGTTCAAATGGCTTCACAGATGAGTATTTAAAGAATAAACATCCTTCACAAACTTTCCAGAAAATAAAAGATAAAAACACTTCCTAATTCATTCCAGGAAGCCAGTTTTACCAATGCCAAAGTTATAAGCAGCACAAGAAAACTACAATTTAGTTTCCCTCATGATTACTAATGTAAAAATACTCAACAAAATATTAACCAACAAAATCTAGCAACATATAGAAAGAATATACACCATAAAACAAGTAGAATTCATTTTAGGAATACAAGGTTGGTTTAACCTCCAAAAAGTCAATTAATACAATATATAATATCAATAAAGAATGAAACCACATGACCATCTCAATAAATACAGAAAAAAACATTTCTTAAAATTCAATATTCATTCATGATTATTATTGTTCATTGAAGAAGTTAAATAATGTTGAGAACACTACAGTACATAATATCAGGTAAGACACATTGAGGAAATAATAAAGGCAAAATGCATGAAATGAAAAAGGTTATCTTTAGATTGTTACTTCTAGGTACAAGAGAGCTTAGGGGTGCTCACAATAGGTCCAGGGACAGCTGGATGCTGAAACAACAGGTGGAGCATGTGTAGCAGCACCCTTTACACATTCCTCGGGAGTTCTACATTGGGTAGTTTAAAAAACACATGCACAAAGGGGAACTTATGCCCTGACTCTGGTTTGCCTGTTAGGTTTTATCACAGTCAGGCCTTAGGGTGTGTTAGGTTTTGGCTCATCCTCATTGAGCACAAGAAAACTGTATTACAAGCAACATAATAAGAGGGGAAGTTTAAATGAAAGGAAGTTTAAAGTAGAAGAAATGTGACAGGACTTGAGTGAGCAACAAACACAGTCTCACATAAAGCCTAAAATGGATGCTGAAGCAGCAACCATATTAACTTTATGACAGTAGTGTAAAATGCTAGAGTCTGGGGTGATGGATATGGCAATTGCCCTGATCATTACTCATTGTACATATCTACTGAAATGTCACACTAAACCCCATTAAATACGTACAATTACTATCTGTCAAACAATTGATATATGTCAATTATAAACCGAAAATATATTTTTTAAAAACTTATAGAGCAAGAATAGAGTAAAACTTATTAACCTGCTAAAGGGCATAAAAAAAATATCCTACTCCTAGTATCACACCTAATGGTGAAAGGATGAATACCTTCCCCTAAAATCAATAACAAACAAGAATATCTAATCTTACCACTTGCAACTCAAGGCAAACACATAATGAATGAACTTTTAAGCATTAAAAAATATATTTCATAATGAAAAATAAATTATTAATATCTATGAACCAAATGATATAACTACAGTGGATTCAAGGGAAATAAACAGAAAAATATTTGAAATGAAAGACCTATGCATTACTCAGTATAAAACAGATCAAGAGAAAAAAAGTAAGTAAAAATTAAATGATCTACATAAAAGACTCATAGGGATAAAACAAAAATGTAAATAATCTAAACAATATAACCAATAAGGTAGTTGGGGGGGGTATATACTCATCACTACACTGATAAAAATATAAACTCAGTATTTTGAAAATTCACACAAAAATTATTACTATAGTGCACAAAATCATTAATATGGTATTAAAATAAAAGTATCACTAACAGTATCCTTCCATCACAATATAAATTAAAAAAGAAAAAAAGGAATTGCAAATATTAAACACTAAAAATTATACAAATAATTCATTAAAAGGAGAGTGGCCAAACTGTGGTAAAAAAGACACAATGGAGTATTACATAGCAAAAAGAATGCAAATAGCCAAAAGATTGTAAAAAATGCTCATCATCACTAACCACCAGGAAAATGCATATTCAAATCATATTAAGATTAACAGCCCATGTGTTAAAAGGGCTATTATCAATTAAAAAAAACAAGGATAACAAACACTAGCAAAGGTATGGATAACAGAGAACCTATATGCACTGATGAAAACTTAATACAACATCATGAAAATGTAGTATGTAGGGGGATCCTCAGAAAACTAAATGGAGAATTATATATGGATCCAGCAGCCTCACTTCTGGTTATATATCCAAGGGAAATGAAATTAGTATACAGAAGAGATATCTGAGTTCCATGTTCATTCTGACATTATTTCCAACAGCTAAGATATGGAAGCAGCCTAGGCAAACATCATCAAAAGAATAGATAAAGAAAATGTGATATACACAATGGAAAATTATTCCCATAAAAAGGGGAAAATCCTGGCTGGGCACACTGGTTCAAGCCTGTAACCCTAGCAAGTTACAAGCCTGTAACTTGGGAGGCTGAGACAGGTAGATCACAAATTCAAAGCCAGTCTCAGCAACTTAGTGAGGCTCCAGGCAACTTAGCAAGACCATGTCTCAAATACAATATAACCACTGTGGTTCAGTGGTTAACTGCCCCTGGGTTTAATTCCTGGTACAAAAAAAAAAAAAAAAAAAGAGGTAGGGGAATCCTGTTGGTGCTGTTTGGAGATGATGTGTCCTAAAAGACTCCTATTAATACATGAATATTAAAGATGAAATGATTAGACTCAGAGTTGTAACCTAGTTAAATGCACTGTTTGGTAACTAGAGGCAAGTGGGGTGTGGCCAAAACAGGTGGTTCACTGGAGGCATGTCCTTAAAAGGGCTCATCTTCCCTGCTGTTCCTTACCTTTTCTCTCTCTCTCTCTCTGCTTCCATAGAAAAAGCACTCCTCCACCCCCTTCAGCCTTGAAGTTCACCTCAGGCCCAGAGTCATAGTTGGTAGACCACAGAATGAATCTCTGGAATCATAAGCCAAAATAAATTTTTCCTCCTCTAAGTTGTTCTTATCAGTCAGGTATTTTGGTCACAATGACAAAGGTGAATAACCTATCATCTGTGACAACATGAATGAACCTGGGGGACAAAACAGGGCAGTCTCTAGGAAAAGGAATTTGTCACTTCTAACCAAATTACCTATGCTTTTATCCTTCAATACAGAAATATAACTTTGAGGATTTTACCCTCAAGTTTAAACCCGCAATACAAAAATATACATGTACAAGTTTATTCAGTAAAATACAATTTGTAATTGCAAAATATTGGAAACTACCTAAATGCCCAAACAGAAAAATGAGTGAACAAACTTCATCATGTCCCATTATGTGGAAATATACTAGGCAATTGTAAATTGAAAAGCTTTAAGATCTGTACAATGGAATTTTATGGGTTTATTGTGAAGTGCAAAATGCAAAATGCAGCAGAATACATATACTATTATGTTACCTTCTGGTATTGAAAGAAAATGAAATAACATACATGTAATACTCCCCACAAAAGACACCAGCAAACAATATGGTTGGTTACATACAAGGGGGAGAAAGGGGAAAGCCAAAGAAAGAGTTCTTCTGAAACAATAACATTGTTGTGCATTTTTTTTTACTTTAAATAATGTTAAAATTTGATTATGTTAAAAACTCAAAGGACTGGAAGGGGACCCTTAAATACAACCGGTTTATTGTAAGTGGATAACTAAAACACATTCAAGGGAGCAATTTATACATTTAACTTAAAATTAAGTTTGGAAGAATTATCCATTTAATCTAAAATTAAAATCTATCAGTATAAATGTTCATATACCTTCTTAAAAATCTTTTACTACCTAAAAGATCTTTTGTGACTTTCCCTTTTTTCACCGCTGGTATTAGTTATTTGTTCCTTCTGTCTTTTTGAAATTCTTTAATCTCACCAAATGTATTAAACTCATCAGTCTTTTCAAAAGAATGACTAGCACTGTACTTGTTCTTTATTAAACATCTGTTTTCTAGTTTACTAATTTCTCCTTTTGTTAATGTCCATCTCCTTCCCCTGGATTTAATTTGCTGCTCTTTTCTAACGTCTTATAACTAATGCTTAGATCACTAAAAATGTTTATGGTTTTCTCCTTCTTAATATTTGCATTTAATGATATGAACTTACCTCCAAGCATGACTTTACCTCCACCCCACAAACACTGATATAGAATGTTTTCATATGAATTCTAACCAAACAAATTATCTAATTCCCACTGTAATATCTTCTTGCACCATGGGTTATTTAGAAAATATTTTCCAGGTACCTTTTGCTATTGATTTTAGTTTAATTAGTTTAATTTAGAGAACACTATTTTATTTCAATAGTTTCTTACATACTGAAACTTGCTTGTCCCAAGAAGCTGATAGCTCAGGTTAATGTCCATGTTAATATATAGTCACAGTTGTTAAGTGAAGCATCTATTGACAGTGCAGGCAAGCTTTTTAATTGTGGCATTCAAGTTCTTACTATATTTTGTTCTATCAGAGACAGTGTAAAACAAAATAAAATAAAAATCTCCCTGAGTAATTGTGATTTTATTTTCTCTCCCCACTTCTTTTTGAAACCTAGATTATAATCACGAAAAGTCTTTCTAGATGGTTTGGACTTCCTATTACAGATGAGAAAGGTAATAGACTTCCTTCCTCTACACTTATACAAATGCCATCAATTGTTTCAAATTATTATTATCAAAAACGGTTTAATAATATGTATCTCAAAAATAAAATCACTTTTATAAACATTCTCCAGAGTTTAATTGGGCCATATCCATAACTCCAGATACCACATCAATTTGTTTAATTACTGAGGTACATTTTGCAACTAATTCATACCACCTGGGTACATGGGGAAAGCAGCAATGTTCTACATTCCACAGACAAATTACCATGACTTTTCTATAGTCCTGTGATACCGATTTTTCAAAATCAAAAGTACCTTGGTCCTGCTCTCTGGCAAGTAGTGTAAATTTCATCTTTTCCATTAGTATCTGTGCTATTATATCCTACTGAGCTGAGACACTGCTTCAGAATCACTCTCCTCATGCTCCACAGAGCCACCACAGGCACTGACACCTGACCTAAAAGACTACCATCTCTGCTCTAGCAGAATCTTCGAGGATCTGGCTGAGGACCTATTCTCACAGTCAAGTAGTTGGGGAAAATGCTTATATGCAAATAGTCCTTCAAGAATCTCAAAACTCAGGTATAGAATCAGCCTTAAGTGGCACCCTCCAAGTTCTCAATGAGGCATCGTCTATCAATTTACATCAGTAACACTTTCAAGATGACTTTTGCTTCTCCACAAATGGTAGAACATTACAATAATCTCTTTACTATGCTATTACACCAACAAGCCCCTCGAGGACAGGAATGTGTTATTCATCCAGATGGCCACAGCAACCAGCCATGCCTCACATGTACACACCCTCCTTCTACTCTTGCCCACCTGCAATCCATCCTCTATACAACAGTCCTAGTGATGCTTTATAATCAAAATCAAATGATATCCTTTCCTTGATAAAAACCCTGCAATGGCCTTCTTCTGATTCTGAGTAAAATCCAAATTGTCATCACAGTCTATCTGGCCCTACATGATCTGGCCCCCAGTACTACCTGACATTATTCAATCCTCATATTCACACTGCCCTCCCTGCTGCTACTCAAGCACCTGAAAGGTATACTCCCCCACAAGGCTCTTTCCCAAAATGCTTGGTAGCTCATTACTTCACCTTCATTCATGTCTTTTCTTAAAGTTTATCTCAGAGAGGCCTTTACTGATCATTCTGTCAAAACTAGCAGTCTATGACATTCTCTGCCCTCACTTACTTTAAGTTCCTTATAGTCATTACTACTATATATACTTAGACATTGTTTATTATCTTTATGCCCCACTAGAGAATGTGAGTCCTATAAGAAAAGGCAAAAACAAAACAAAACAAAACAAATCTGCCTCCAAATCAGTGGCCAGGAATTTTCACTGTAAAGAATCAAGATAGTAAATATTTTATATTTGATGAATTAGGTCTCTATCTCCACTACTCACCTCTTCCCTGGAGCCTTAAAACAGCCACACACAGTACATTAAAAAAAAAAAAGGAATGTCTGTATTTCAACAGTTTTCATACAAAAATCAAGCAAAAAGTTAGGTATGGCCCATAGGCTTTAGTTTGCCAACCTCTGCTCTACAACAGGCCTGATACACAGCATACTGACTTCAAGTTAATCAACCACTCCTCTTTGGTCTCTAAAGCTACCTTTAATTAACAACACAAAACACCAGTACTCTGAGCTCATCAGAAATAATAACATCACTCTTGCATACATCTTCCACCAAAAATCAATTTGAGGTCAATTATATTGCTGAAAGACTGAAGGATATGCAATGTGTTCATTCTTTCCACTATTAGGTATATAAACCAGGTTTGTTTAACCCTCTGCATAACCATCTTTAATTAAGTTGCATTTTTTACTTCATTTAAGAACATTACAATAATAAGCCTTACAAAAACCACTGCTCTAGTATGAAGATTCCTTGGAAAACTGGGAATGGAACCACCATTTAACCCAGCTATCAGTTTATACCCAAAAGACTTAAAAACAGCATACTGCAGGGACACAGCCACATCAATGTTTATAGCAACACAATTCACAATAGCTAAACTGTGGAGCCAACCTAGATGCCCTTCAGTGGATGAATGGATCAAAAAGGTGGCATATATACACAATGGAATTTTACTCAGGAATAAAAGAGAATAAAATCATGGCGTTTGCAGATAAATGAATGGTGTTGGAGAAGAGAATGCTAATTGGAGTTAGCCAATCCCCCAAAAACAAATGTCGAATGTTTTCTCTGATAGAAGGAGGCTGACTCATAGTGGAGTAGGGAGGGGGAACATGGAAGGAATAGATGAATTCTAGATAGGGAAGAGGGATGCAAGGGGAAGGGATGGAGCAGGGGATTAGCAAGGATGGTGGAATGTGATAGATATCATCATACAAAGTACATGTATGAAGACATGAATTGGTGTCAACATACTTTATATCCAACCAGAGATATGAAAAATTGTGCTATATACATATAATAAGAATTGTAATGCATTTCGCTGTCATTTTTTAAAATCAATGTAAAAAAAAAAACCCACTGCTCTATGTGCTATTAAGAATGTCACTGAGTACATCATCTACTATGCTAAATCTCTGGATTTAACTGATACAAAACTACAGTGCGAAAGCAGGGAACATTTAGAAAAGGAAACTGATGTGTTTTTTATGGGTGGTGAAAGCTGTAAGATAAAGCTGAGGATGATTCCCTTTCACTATGTCCACTAGGATACTCAGTCAAGTTCCAAGTCAGCCTGGGGAAGAGACTGCCACCATACTTATGACCTCTCTTCTCAGGAGGTTCACAGCTATACTACAGTTCTAGTATAAAGTAGATTAAATGAGCAAATATCTTAGCACAGCTGATGGGAAAAGAGATGATGTGTGCCAACCTATAAAAACCTCCCACAAGACTCTACTCTTTCCCCAACCACCAGCAGGTTCCCAGTCCTTACAGAAGGCTGAGTCACAAGGTGGAAAAAGGCTGACTACAGGAGCCATACAGAGGCCCATCCCAGGAGTGAGCAACTAAGATTTCTTCTGCCAAGTCACTGTAATCTTGCAGTTGCAGGAACAGCCCTTGAATCTAGATAATGGCATGAAGACTTGAATCTTGCTAGAGCTAGAGGTCTGTTTTTATTCCTGGTTTTTATATACTTTGTTTTATGTTTTGTTCTTCTGTGGATGGAACCTGGAGCCACATGCTTGCCTCACATACTTCTGAGTCTCACTATTTATATTTAGCCTTTTTATTATCATGAGTACTTCCTATAAGCAAAATCAGGTCTTCACATAATCAAAGACAAGAGAGCCAAGGCTTCACTGATTATGGTGAATAAAATCATAATCATCTCAGACAAAAAACATCTGGATAAATACGTATATATTACATTTAAACAAAACTTTATTTGTAACTTTCAATTATCATATGCTGACCTAAGTCATTACACTTTCCAAAACAGGGAAAGAATCCTGAGTAAATATCAAAATGCAGGACAATATATTCTGTCAAAATTAAGTTTGACAATAATTAGAAAACATACAGCCTAAAAAATAAAACCACAAACATATAAACTCTGGTCTGAAGAGAAAGTAACCATAATTGTAGCTTCCTGTAACACAGCTTTCCTAAACTCTTCAGTACCTAATACCTATACAATTGTTTCAGATGATGTCCTGAAGGTCCTGAAGTTCCGTGGTTTCCACATTTTTATTTTTGGCTGGGGCGGGGGGAGGGTGTACAGAGGAAACTGGACATGTCAACTAATTAGGCTTATGTAACATAATGGGGAAACAGCAGAAAAGCTATGAAAATGTTAATTACAGCTCAGGTATGAACATCATTATCATTCATAAATCTTGCAACTACTATAAATTGCACTGCCAACTTTCTCTCTGGGATGTCTCAAAGAACAATTCAACTGTATTGAAGCTTTGTGAAACAACATTGTTTGCACTGTGTAACTAAAATCTGAGGACAGGTAACTAGGGAACTAGGGGATTTCTGTGTATTTCTGATTTTTAAACCAAAAACCAAAGTACTTAAATTTAAAAGATGTACAAAAATGGAGACAAATTCTATGGAAAACCAAGAATGGAGATATGGTATTAATTTCTACTGGGTTCTTAATAACATACAATGCATTTGTCTATTTATACTGAAAATGAATGTGAATTCTATATTGAAAAATTACAATCTTCCCTCCAAAAAGTAAGCTCTTGCTTTTGAAGAGATAGGAAATCAGGCTCTTCCCCCTCATTCTAAGCTGTTTAACAGCCTATCTTGAAGGATACAAACATAAAGCATAAACTGCTATCTCTTTACCCCCTTTCTGCTAAGTATCATCATCCCTCAATGTTAATGTCATACATCAAAAGAATCAACTTAAATCCATGAGATTCTCCATGAACATGAACTTTAAACTCAGGATAGAATGTGACCCAGCAAAGAATTACAAGGCCAGTTTAGAGGTAAATCCTGTTTAGGTATTATTCTAACATAGGATTACATAACAAAACACGAGAAAAAAAAAACCTTGTCATGTGTATATTTTTGATGGGCCTGAAAGATAACTGTGATTTGTAGTAAGCCATTGTTGTAAATTGTGGCCGCCATTAGAAGATGGCGCCGGCTTCCACTGTGGCCTGTGATAAATCAAATTCCTTTGTGGAGAGTTGGCACGCTATCTCTTGCCACCCTATAAGAAAGACCCACGCGGCGGTTTAAGATTGGTACGTGGGAGGCTTTATTAGGCTGTGCTTGGGCCCTCGAGAGGGAGAAGAAGAAAGAAAGGGAGTCACTAAAAGATACTTAAATCAAGGCCTGAATAAACTGCTGAAAGAAGATTCCTGAGTTGCGTCTTCCTTGCGGGCAAGGGGTCGCGACAAGTGGTGCCGAGACCCGGGAACCAGAACTTTCAGCAGTCAGGGGTGGTGCACCAATTAGTCCCAGGTAAGGTGGGACCCGCAGGTAAAGCGGAGATCAGTCCCAGGTTAATTGGGACCCCGGTTAAAGCGGAGATTAGTCCTAGGTAATTTAGGACCCGCTGTCAAGGCGGCAGCTCCTCTGTAAAGCCAGAGAGAGCATTAAATCTTATTGCAGCTGCACTGTGTACTTTTGCTCTTACTTTCACTCTTGTTTGTTGTGTGTCTTTTGTTGTGTCATGGGTGCCGTATCTTCAAGTCCGCTTCTCCTAGCCCTAGATAACCTGTTACGTTCCAAGGGCCTAAAAGTGAAACGCAGTACTTTACAGAGATTTTTACAGAAGACAGATATTGCTGCATCGTGGTTTCCGTTCTGGGGCAGCTTTACTCTGCCTAGCTGGGATAAGTTAGGCACAGACCTTGACTTTGCCTCTGAGCAGGGCATATTAGAGGGTGGGGTGATACCCCTTTGGAAGATGATTCGTAGTTGCCTCGCAGATAGCAGATGTCAGGAAGCACTTACTAAAGGACAAGAAGTTTTAAAGCAATTACATGAAGAAAGATCAGAAATGGCAGGCAGTGAGGTATTTCAGGAGGGTGGGAGTGTGCAAAGCGAGAAACAGGGGAGGAAACAATTATCTCCGGCAGGCAGTGACGTATTTCAGGAGGATGGCAGTGTGCGGAGCGAGAAACAGGGGAGGAGGCGATTGTCTCTGGCACGGAGTGAAATATTTCAGGAGGAGGGGAATGTGCAGAGCGAGAAACGGGGGAGGAAACGCTTGTATCCAGATCTCAGTACACTGCGCACACTCCCATGCAAAAGTGGGTCAGAAGAGGAGGAGGATGAACAGGAGGAGCTCGGGAGACTGTCTCGGCAGCTAGGGAGTTTAACTATGGGAGAAGGAAACAAAAATAAACAGGAGCTCAAGAAAAATGATCCTCCGGACCCGCCACCATACGGTGAGGGTGTTTCGAGGAGAGCTTTCCATGCCCAAACATGGAGGGCTGTTAATGCTGAGATGGGTCTTGCTTATCCAGTTTTCCAGGATGACAATAGGGGAAGATTCCATGAGCCCTTAGATTTCAAAATTGTGAAGACCCTGGCAGAGTCTGTGCGTACTTATGGGGTGGATGCCGCCTTCACATTAACTCAGGTGGAGAGTCTGTCTAGATACTGTATGACTCCCTCTGATTGGGCTAGCCTTGTTCGGGCTTGTGTTTCTCCAGGCAAATATTTGGACTGGAGAGCCTTTGTGCTAGAGGGTGCTGTAGAGCAGGCTGCCCAAAACTATGCGGCGGGACACCCCCATTGGGACAAGGAAATGCTTTTGGGACAAGGCAGATTTGCTAATCAACAAACAGGATACCCCCCTGAGGTATATGAACAGATCAATAACATTTGTATCCGTGCATGGAAATCACTCCCAAATAGAGGAGAAGTGTCTGGCAATTTAACAAAAATCATGCAAGGCCCCACAGAACCTTTCTCGGATTTTGTTGCTAGGATGGTGGATGCCGCAGGAAAAATCTTTGGTGACCCTGATAGAGCAATGCCCTTGATTAAACAACTTGTTTTTGAGCAATGCACCAAAGAATGTAAAGCAGCAATCGCTCCTTATAAAAACAAGGGCATAGAAGCTTGGATGAAAGTGTGTAGAGAGCTTGGAGGACCTTTAACTAATGCAGGTCTTGCAGCTGCTGTCCTTCGGATTGCAAAAGGGGGCGGTCCTGGTGCTGGAGCATGCTTCCATTGTGGTCAATCCGGCCATTTCAAACGTGACTGTCCCAAAAAAGGCAATTTTACTGGACCTCCTCGCGGTGGCCCTTCTAATGGCCCTCGTCAACCGGGGCTGTGTCCAAAATGCAAAAAGGGAAAGCATTGGGCAAGAGAGTGTAGATCAGTGAGGGACATCCATGGACAGCCTATTTCAGCTGGGCCAAAAAACGGCCGAAGGGGCCCCCTACCCCAGGGCCCACGAATATATGGGGCAATGGAGAATGTCACACCCGAACCCGAGACATGGCCTTCTCTGCGCCATCCCACGAGATGCGGAGAGCCACTACAGGTGCCACGGGATTGGACCTCTGTTCCACCTCCAGACTCGTATTAACACCTAAGATGGGAGTCCAATTGGTGGAAACTGAGTTCAAAGGGCCTTTACCCCCTGGCACTGTAGGTTTGTTAATTGGACGTGCATCCTCTATCCTACAAGGTCTTCATGTTTTCCCCGGAATTGTAAACCCTGATACTGTAGGGGCAGTAAAGGTTATGGTAGAAGCTCCAAGGGGCATTGTGTCTATCTCCCCAGGGGATCGGATTGCTCAATTGCTAATTTTGCCTAGTTTGCATAATCACTTCCCTGCTAACTCAAGGTCACGGGCAAGAAATCAGATTGGTACCACCGGAGGAAATTGTGCCTATTTGTCACTGGATATGAGCAATCGCCCCACTTTGGAATTAAGCATAGAGGGTAAATCTATTGTGGGATTGCTGGACACAGGAGCAGATCGTAGTATCATAGCCCTTAAGGACTGGTCTAGGGGATGGCCAGTGCAGGCTTCTGATCAATCCTTAAGAGGACTTGGATATGCCCAAGCCCCTCAAATCAGCTGTAGACATCTATCTTGGAAGGACTCGGAAGGACACGATGGTACCTTTCAGCTTTATGTACTTGATTTACCTATTTCTTTATGGGGCCGTGATCTGATGAAAGACATGGGGTTCACTCTTAGTAATGACTATTCCCCAGTGTCTCAACATATCATGCAAAATATGGGGTATAAGCCAGGTCTAGGACTAGGAAGGCACCTACAGGGACGTAAGCATCCTGTGCAAGGTCATCAAAAGCTTAACAGGTTTGGTCTGGGTTTTTCCTAGGGGCCACTGGGGCTCAAATACCCATAACATGGCTCACTGAGGAGCCTGTTTGGGTGCCTCAGTGGCCTCTTCCCTCGGTTAAACTGGCAGCAGCCCATGATCTAGTCAAAGAACAACTTGATTTGGGTCACATCCAACCTTCTACTTCTCCATGGAATACTCCCATATTTGTCATTAAGAAAAAATCAGGGAAGTGGCGCCTACTGCATGATCTACGAGCAGTTAATGCTCAGATGCAGCTTATGGGGCCCATTCAAAGAGGGCTGCCTCTGCTCTCCTCTGTTCCTCAAGGCTGGCATATAATTGTTATTGACATTAAAGACTGTTTCTTTTCCATTCCTTTGCATCCTAAAGATTCCCAACGTTTTGCTTTCACCCTTCCCTCGTGTAATCATGAGGAACCAGATCAAAGGTTTGAGTGGGTGGTGTTGCCACAGGGGATGGCTAACAGTCCCACGATGTGCCAGATGTATGTGGGAAAGGCACTCGCACCTCTCAGACATAAGTATTCCTCCACCAAGATCATTCACTATATGGATGATGTGTTATTGGCCGCAAAATTAGAACAGACAGTTTATGAGGCTTATAAAGAACTCGTAATGCTGTTGGCTCAACATGGACTGCACATCGCACCTGAAAAGGTTCAAACGGGGGATTCTATCAGGTTTTTGGGAGCAACAATTGGGTATGACAAATTAAAACCACAAAAAATTACCATCAGGACTCAAGATCTCCGAACTTTAAATGATTTTCAAAAATTGCTGGGAGATATTAATTGGATAAGAGGATATTTACATATTCCTAATATTGTGCTCCAGCCTTTGTATGCTACTCTTAAGGGTGATCCAGATCTTGCTTCCCCTCGTAGCCTCACTACTGAGGCTAGAGCGGCCCTTATAAAAGTAGAACAAGCTATACAGCATGCCACTCTATGCAGGCTCCAGAGTGATAAACCTTTCCAGTTATGTGTGCTTGCCACTATGCGGCAGCCTACTGGAGTACTGTGGCAAGATGGGCCTTTACTATGGATCCACCCACATGTATCCCCAGGAAAATCCTTAGAATATTATCCTGATGCTGTTGCAGCATTGGCACTTAAAGGGATTCAACAAAGCATTCAATTTTTCGGCCAATCACCTTCTTCTCTTATCATACCCTACACTAAAGCTCAACTTAATGTTTTATGTGCTACTCTAGACAACTGGGCTATTCTGTGTTGCTCGTTTCAAGGGAGTATTGATAATCACTACCCTTCTCATCCATTACTCCATTTTGTTAAAGAACATCCCATCATTTTCCCTAAGGTAACTTCATCCAGTCCAATTCCGGGGGCTGTTAACATTTTTACTGATGGTTCCAAGTCTGGAATGGGAGCCTACGTAATTAATGACTCTCCCCCTATCCAGCATCAATTTGCTCCTGGAAATCCACAATGGGTAGAACTACAAATTGTTATTGAAGTTTTTAAACAGTGTTCTTTTCCTTTTAATCTCATTTCGGACTCCATCTATGTGGTACAAGCACTAAAAGTCCTGGAGGCCGTGGGAGCTATTAGTGATGCCCATAATGTATCCGCTTACTTTAATCAGCTTCAACAGCTTATCTGTAGCCGCACTGCTTCTTTTTATCCAATGCACATCAGGGCTCACACCTCTCTTCCTGGTCCGTTATCCCAAGGTAATGCCTGTGCGGACTTAGCCACTAGAAGTCAATTGATATGCTTGGCTTCCTCCTTAGAGAGGGCTAAGTTGTTTCACCAAAACTTCCATGTTAATGCATTAACGCTGCACAGGCGTTTTTCCATTTCAAGAGCGGATGCTCGGCAGATAGTATTGCAATGTCCCCATTGTGTCACATTTCTTCATCCCCCTAATTATGGAGTAAACCCGCGGGGATTAAAGCCATTGGTTGTTTGGCAAATGGATGTGACACATATACCTGACTTTGGTAACCTTAAGTATGTGCATGTTTCCGTTGATACGTGCTCTGGAATTATCCATGCTTCTGCTTTATCGGGAGAAAAGGCACGTAATGTCACTACTCACTGTTTAGAGGCATGGGCAGCATGGGGTGCACCTGCATCCCTTAAGACTGATAATGGACCTGCTTATACTGGCAGACAATTTACATCTTTTTGTTCTACTATGGGAGTGCAACTTACTCATGGTTTGCCTTATAATCCTCAAGGACAAGGCATTGTTGAGCGTGCTCATCGCACCTTAAAGGAAACTTTACAAAAACAAAAAGGGGGAATAGGAGCTGAACACACTCCTAAAGAACGCCTGTCCTTAGCTCTCTTTACCATTATTTTTTTGAATTTGGATATTCATGGTCGCTCTGCGGCCGATAGACATGTGTCCCCTCAGCCCTCTGTGATTGGCTATGTTAAGTGGAAGGATGTTCTTACGGGCCAATGGAATGGCCCTGACCCCGTGCTGACATGGGCACGAGGATCTGTATGTGTTTTTCCCCAGGATCGTACGGAACCGTTGTGGGTCCCTGAACGCTTGACAAGAAGAGTCTCGACATCAACTGACCAGCAACAAGAGATACCACAACAATCCGGTGATGAAGATCTTCATTCTGCTAAGTGCTCTGGCTCTGGTGCTGGTGCCGATGGCACAGGCGACACCAATGCAGTGGTGGGCAGTGGCACGGGCATGGCCAATGCCGATGCCGGTTCATGGTAATTCTAATGTCCTCCCCACTCTTTTTTCTACCTCATGTGAGATATCTGCTCCCTGTGCCTCTCCTAGAGGGGACATGGAGAGAATTTTTAATCAATCTCAAGTTAATCTTACAGGAGTTTTTTGTTTCAGCCTTAGAAACGCTAATTGCATTAGCCTTAAGACCAAAAATTTGACTAACTGGGAGGAGCCATTACGGTCCAATCAGGTCTCAGGAAGCATTATCAGTGCTGTATTGAGCAAAGTAGTTTCGGGGAAGCAATCAGGCTCAGGGACCCCTGCAAACAGCAGCTCTGCTCTTAACATAACTACCTTGGCTATTATCTCCGAGGTACTAATCCCAGTGCCTCCTTCTTCTAGTAGTATTTATAATGCCACTCATTTTAAGGCCTCTCCTTACTGTTCCCCTAATCTTGGTTTCCCCCCAACATTTACGCCTTGTCAGGATCATTCTTGGGAGAAACATCAAGTTGCTAAAGGTTTCTCCTTTTCCCCCTCTCTTAATAGGTATGTTTATAACTTTAACAATAGTGCCAGCTCCTCTACAGGAGTAGGTTGGTCCTGGTTTCAGTGGCTGATTTCCAATGAAAAGGGGGCTTCAGCCGATATTTCTGCATTGGCTCAGTTGCTAGGAGCCAAAAGTTGGCTGGCTAATATTTCTGGTACTGTTAGGGAAAGTGAACAAGGTAATAGACTTACATCTGTTTCATTCAACTCTCTGTTGTATAATGCCGCATTGCCTCCTGCAATGGTCTGTGTCCAATCCCCTTTCTTATTCCTTTTGGCTGAGGCCACCTCATCGGGGATGCTGGATTGTTCTCATACTACCTGTCTCTTATCTGAGTGTTGGAATGGTTCCTGGACTGTAGCAGTGGTTATGAAAATTCCAACTTTCGTCCCAATCCCGGTCACTGCGGATCCTGATAGATTCCCTATTGTTGAGCTACTTAGAGTCCGCAGAGATTTTGGGATCACAGCGGCTATAGTGACAGCCGTGGCGATATCTGCTGCTGCAGCGGTTACGGCCAAAGTGGCTATGGCCAATCAAGTACAAACTGCTGCCACCATTAATCAAGTTGTCCAACAAACTTCCACTATACTTGAATCCCAAAATACAATTAATCAACATATTTTGTCAGGGATTTTAGCTGCCAACCAAAGAATAGATTTACTCCAAGCTCAGGTAGAAGAATTGGCTGACTTAGTACTTTTGGGTTGTGTTGACCAACGTGCACATTTATGCATAACCTCTGTCAGATTTAATGATTCCAGGAATGCTTCCCGCATCATTGGCGAATATTTGGCTGGAAATTGGTCCATGGAAGCGGAAGACATGATCCAGTCTCAACTAACCCAGATAGCTGTCTTGAATAACACCCGTGTTGATCCCGTGACTTTGGGTCAATTCACCGATTGGATATCTTCTGCTTTTTCCTTTTTTAAAGAGTGGGTGGGGGTAGGCATTTTTGGTGCAATGTGTTGCTTTGGTATGTTTCTCTGTTTGTGGTTTCTCTGTCGCCTCAAGGCCCGCAATGCTCACGATAAGGCTATGATCATCCAAGCTCTTGCAGCTTTAGAAAATGGCAATTCACCTCAAGTCTGGCTTGCGCAGCTTAAACAGTAAATCTTTGACATGGTCGTTGCACCCCAAGTTGTTATAACATTGCACTGGGATCGGCATGTCTTTCCTCATTATTCTCTTGGTGTTGGAAAGCCCTTGCACTCTGCCGGTCTTGCTGCCATTGCACGCAGGTGGGTTTCCACACTAATGCTTCTCTATCGCCTTAAAGTCCGTGCCTTTCTTTCAGGGTGCTGTCAACTCGTTTGTCGTTGTGTGCAGCCACAGAACAGCCTTAGCTGTCCCCCTTCATCCACCTTCATCACGATGCAGGATGCGAGGCAAAGCACTGCACTTGAGTGATCCCTCAACGGACCTCAAGGAAAGCATGTCCTATTGCATGCGGGTTTGACGTCCACACCCCCGCCCTACGGAAAAAGGCGTCGGCTGATATGGGGTCAGGTCTGGGGAAGGCGCCTCCTTAGGACTGAACCATACATTGCAGCCACTTCTGCACAGTAGGATAGGACCTCTACTTTCGCCTGCATTGTTTTATAAATTAGAAGGGGGAACTGTAGTAAGCCATTGTTGTAAATTGTGGCCGCCATTAGAAGATGGCGCCGGCTTCCACTGTGGCCTGTGATAAATCAAATTCCTTTGTGGAGAGTTGGCACGCTATCTCTTGCCACCCTATAAGAAAGACCCACGCGGCGGTTTAAGATTGGTACGTGGGAGGCTTTATTAGGCTGTGCTTGGGCCCTCGAGAGGGAGAAGAAGAAAGAAAGGGAGTCACTAAAAGATACTTAAATCAAGGCCTGAATAAACTGCTGAAAGAAGATTCCTGAGTTGCGTCTTCCTTGCGGGCAAGGGGTCGCGACAGTGATTATTAGTAGGGAAAAAAGTCAAGATTTTGTAAATTAAACAGTCATGATAATGTCCTGATATATAATCATAAGTCAAAATAGATGATATTTTCAATCAATTAAAAACAATTGTTGGGTGTCTACTGTGTGCAAAGAAGATCATTTCATCCACTTAGCTGATAATACATGGCCACCTGGATTCTAGTTCACAGTCAATGGCATCCATGCTTTCATACTGCAACATAATTTCACTGAGCTGTTTGTGGACACAAAATGGATTACAGCCCTCAATGAAGACACTGTGAGATGAACCAAAATGGAACTGCTGCAGCAAGACAATAAAATCTTCAGCATAAATCCAGCAGGGTTTCAACTGCTAGAAAACTGAGGTATTCGAGATCCAAAGATAGCAAAGATTGTGGAAAGACTGCCATGGAAAGGCACTAAGTATTATCACACTGAACCAAAATGAAGACCTAAATAAAGGTCTTTCTTTATATGATTACAATGTAGAAGAGGTTATCAGACAAACAGGAAAAAAAAAAAAAAACACAAAGCACTGATAAGTAGGAGGCATCCTGCTAACTGGTTCCTGCCCCCAGGAGGCGAAACTAATTAGCAAGACCACCTATCCTTGTTTTTTGGTTCATCAGAATACAGGTCCAGCATCCCTCATCAACATGAGGCCACAAGTAGAGAATTCTCCATCATGAAACTTATCTGATAAAATACGGCCATATGGATTCTAAATTTGCACGCAAATTTATTTAAAATACTGTATAAAGTTATTACTTTAAGGCTTTGTGCATAAGGTATATATAAAACAAATAAATTGTATGTGTAAACTTGGGTCTTATCCCCAAGAGAACTATTTATGTGTATATATTTCAAAATCCAAAACACTTCTGGTCCCAAGCATTTTGGATAAGGGATAGTCAACCTGTCAAGCTTTCTGAGAGCAGAAGCTTGATTGTGTTAAACATTCTTATTACCAGAAACTAGAACAGTGTCTGAGACATAGTAGGCATTCATATATTTATGGACTGACTGATATAGTTTAGTTCTGGAATGTTCCCCAAAAATCACGCATGAAGCCAGGTGCGGTGGTGCACCCCTGTAATCCCAGTGGCTTGGGAAGCTGAAGCAGGGAGAATCACAAGTTCAAAGCCAGCCCAGCAACTTAATCGAGGTTCTAAGCAACTCAGTGAGACCCTCAAAATAAAATACAAAAAAAAGGGGCTAGCAATGTGGCTCAGTAGTTAAGCGCACCTGGATTCAATCCTGGGTACCACCCCCCCACCAAAAAAATCCATGCATTAAAGGCTTGGTCTCCAGAATGCTGCTACTGGAAAACAGTGGAACCTTCTAGGCAATAAGGCATAATGGAAGGTTTTAGGTCATTAAGGATATGCCTTCAAAGGGTCCTTAATCTCTTTTTATTTCTCCCCTTTGCATCCCAGCCATGAGATGACAAGTTTTACTCCACCATGTGTTCCTGCTATGATGTGTTGTCTTGCCAGAGACACAAAAGCAATGGGCCCAATTGATCATGGACTAAAACCTCAAAAATTGTCAGCCCAAATAACCTTTTTCTCTTTATAAATTAATTTCCTGAGATATCTGTCACTGCAATGGAAACAAACATGACTAACAAACTAAATGAAAACATTCACAATAGCCAAGGTGTGCAACCAAACTAGGTATCTATCAACAGATGAATGAACAGTGAAAACGTGGTACATGAATAGCCATAAAGAAGAATGTTAATTATGTCATCTGCTGGTAAATGGATGGAAATGGAGAACATTGAACTAAGTAAAATAAAGCAGACAAAGAAATCTGTCAAGGATCTAATGTTTCCTCCTATTTGTGAAAGCAAGATGGAAAGGGTAGGGTTGGGGAGATCTTATGAAAATAGAAGGGAGACAGAGAAAAGAGAAAGAGGGAAGAGAGAGCATGATGAAATATTGGGGAACAAAATCTACCAAATTATGCTATGTCCATGTACAAACAGACCACAATAAATCCTGCTTTTATATATAATTACAAGGAACTAAATTTAAAAAATAATAAGGGAAATTACCAGAGTTAGGAGATAAGGAAAAGAAAGGAGGGAATGTGGAGTTATTGGGGAATAAGACTGATTAACTTATGTGCATGTACATAAAAGGCACAATCAATCCCACTATTATATATAAGACATCAAAAAAATAAAGATTTTTTTAAGAAACTAAAATAAATAAAGTAAAATAAAAGATGAAATCAAGAAACCATAACACAAGAGATCTTTTGATCAATTTCAAGACCACCACTCCAGGAGGCTGGGGAGTACCCTAACAACAGGCACCAGGAGAAATTCCCAAAAGCACTAAGTTAAGAAATTATCCCAAATACTTAGATCAAATCCAAGGCCTAGAAGTTCAACCCAAAGGAGGAGAAAACATTTTGGGATGTTTGGTATGTCTAAATTTTCAAAGACACACCAAAGAAAGAAAACGTTAACCTCCAAAAGTCCATGGAAAGAGAAGGAAGAGTAAGGCGAGCTTCAAAGTGGAAAAGTGAAATCTGAGTATGGAAAATATGCTCATCTAGAAGCATCTACCAACACAGGAGGACTGGTCCTGACACAAAACAAATAAAGTCAGCATTGAAAAGGTGTTGACGCTGATGTCAAAGAGTATTCTTCAGAAGAACAGAATAGCAAAAAGGAACTGGAGCCCACATGGACAACATGATCTAAAGGAGCATGCACATCCAGGGAAAGGCCAGGCCAGGCCAGAGGAACCCTGAGAAGGACCAAACAGTTATAAGACATCAGTTCTTCTTTCTTGAGAAAGAATTAAAAACTGTTCTTACATGTTTTTAATAAAGGCACTGCTTTTTTAAAAAAATAATAACCCTGCACCAGATGCCCTCTCTAGTTAATGCCCATCTTCTTCATCATCAAGTTTTAGAATAAACTGCCTGCCCTGACAGACTTCCTTCCTTCACCCTCCTTCTCTCAATTCATAGCAACAAGCTCCTCAAGTCCTCTCATCAAGATCACTAATTATATCTCAGGGCTAAATCCAATGGAAACCTTTAAATTTCTGTCTAGAGGAATCTCTTTCCAACACCTTTTCCCTCTTGGTTCCTTACTACTGATATTCAAACATGCTCAAAGCCTTTCATGTAAAAACAAAAAAGTAGGCTCCCCCTTTACCTACCCTTCTGGTAACCACCATTAACTACCACCACCAAATTTCTTGAGCAAAGCTGTCTCCACACCCTGACTGACTCCCACTCACTACTGACCCAAACCCACTCACTATTAAACCAAATTAGTCCTCTGGCTACAGTTCCCATTACCAAGTTGCCCTTGGCATTCCAATATTAGCAAGGACCTCCTGGCTGCCAACCACTCCCTCCTGGATGAGGTTGCCTAGAGTACCAACTCCTCCTCAGTGTGCCTGCCTTTCAAACACAAGAGTTCCTCAAACAACATTCTGTCCCATTCCTTTTTTTACTCTATACATATTCTTTGAATAACCTATCTACTTCAACAGCTTCTAATAATTATAGGCAAAGGTGGGTTCTGAAGCTTTTTCTGTGCACTGCATCCTGGGTGTCTTGGAGTCAAAAGAAATGTCTATTGAATCACAAAAGCATTAACAACTTAAATATTTATGTCGTAACAATTTAGTGACCATTTGGAAAAAGTACACTTAAACTGAGAGAACAAATAAATTTTTATTTCATTCTTAAATAATGGTAAGTATTTATTAATGGTACAGGTGCACCTGTTGAGCACTGCACAATTTCTCAAATCTTTTTTTAAATATTTATTTATTTATTTATTTATTTTTATTTATTTTAGTTGTAGTTGGATACAATACCTTCATTTTATTTATTTATTTATTAATGTGGTGCTGAGGATCTAACCCAGGGCCTCACACATGCCAGGGTAGCACTCAACGGATGAGCCACAATCCCATCCCAATTTCTAAAATTTTGGAGTCAGATTGGACACTCCCTCCTTCATTTCCTGTTCCCTGCTGATTTTTATATGGTTCAGCCAAACCACAAATCCCTCTTTACAGAAATAAAGCCATTAAAAGGAATGGAGTATGATTTAGTTGAGAAACTTAACTTCAGATGGTAGTCTTCCCAGAATTGGATGGATCTGCATTTTATCACTGCATTTTCCTCAACAATTTAAAATATATCTCTGTCCCCTGTGAGCTCAATACAGCATTTCAGTCAGTCTGGGAACTATGGTGCTAACAATTCTCAATTCTGTACTAAGATCTGCAGATATCTAGATTCTGCAGAATTCTCTTGCACAAAGATCTGCAAATATCTAGACTCCCTAGTGTAGCTAACTCAGCACTCTATGTACCACAGGCCTGCCACTTAATTGCCTTCTCCCCTCAAATACTGCTGTCTCCATCGGAGTACCCAAATACCCAGTGACAACCAGGCACTGCCCTAAAAGCCTTCCTCTCCCAGCTCCCTTGCTGCCCCCCCCCACACACACACTCAAACAAGCACCAAGTCCCAACCACCCTACCCTCTCAAATCCCTCCTTCTAGCCTTCCCCCTTCTAATTCATTGCCCAAAGGGCAAATCTAACCTTGTCCTTCTTTGGCTCAGAATTCCTCAACCATCCCCTACTTCCCATAGATGAGTCCAAACTCTATATAACAGGAATCATCTCCATAGTATGGCTCTAGTGTTTTCTCCTGTCTCACTTCTTGCCACTTTTCGGTCCTTGAACCACCACACTAAATCTGTGCTGTTTTCAGTTGCTCCAAGGTGTCACCTCCCTGACCAGTCCATTGTACACTTTTTCCTCAATCCAGACTTTCACCAATTCCTTTTCATACACTCCCTCTGGGAGGTCTTTCTTTTATCTCTGAACAATTCCTAAGTTCAGATCTCTGGTTCTCCTCACACTTCTGGTAGCTGGCCCATTTCAGAGCCAGCACTGTTAACAACGGTTAGACTGTCTGAGAGCTGGAACAACAGCAAGCCCATCAGGGACCAACAGAGATGTTTGTCCTATTCATCACTGTATCCCCAGTACATATGACAAACTATTAACATGTACCAAAGGATTAAAACAAGTGAATGGATGGATTAGGTCATTCACATGAGGCTCACCAGTCCCTCACTCATTATGGACTCTATCATGGTACATATCACACTGTTCAGTAACTGAGGTAGGTTATGAATATCTTGAATGCTCTCATCTCTTATTTCTAGAACGTCAGTGATTAAAATAGTACCCGGTATTTACTTAGGCATTCACTACATGGTTTTTAAATATAAAAAGTTTTTGAAAAATATCTGGAAGGGTACTCCTCATAGTAGGATTACCACTGAAAAAAGATACAGGATTAGGGTGACAATAAGAAAGGGAAAGAAAACTGATGTGTTCACCCCACATCTCTGTATCAATGTTAAGTTTATTTTACAATATGCATTATTTATGTATTACTGTGTAAAATATGTTTCAATTGCCAAATTAAATTAAGTCATAGGTAAAGGACCAGTCCTGAAAAATGCAGACCAAGCAGCATTTGATTCCAAACACCCAAACAAAGCAAAATAAATAAATAAATAAATAAATAAAAAGTTGAAGAAGTAAAAAGAAAAGGAACTGAGAAGAGAGGATGAGCAATTTAAGGTCTATATAGCAATACTGAGCTACTCCCAGGGGTAAAACATAACTTATAAGTTATAAAAGTTCCTGAAATAAAAAGAAAACCATAAATTCTGGCCCATGAGTACAAATAATTCTTTTAGTAGTTTAAATATGGATCCCAAGAGCCAAAAGACTACCTGCCACATGCAAGTTTCTATGGAAAATGTGTACAGAGACACACTGATGATGAACTGAGGCTACTATGTTTGCATGACCACTTAGCAAACTGTGTCTACCTTTATTTTCAGAATTTTTGCAGTTAGTGTAGCACATCAACAATTAGGTCAGACGTTTTAAGCAAACAGATAAAACAATGCTATCAAGCAACTTCACATAATCAACTGGAAACTTAAGAGTAATTTTTATAGAGATAGATCTAGAACAAACTTCTCACTGTTTAAGTGAACACAAAATACAGGTTCAGGTAGTAAATTAAAAAAAAAAAAGTCAGCCAAACTTTCCAACCTAGTGAGCTTTAAACATTTGAAAAGACACAACTTTCAAAAATATAAATTCCGATGATCCTTTAAAAGTAAAGAAAAATGAATACTATAAGGAAGCCATTAGAACCCTGGGAGAAGGAAAAGCAAAGACAACACACAGAAAAGTGCCTTTGGGAACGGTCAAACCACCTTTGTCCTGTTTAAACTCTCAAGTTGATAAAAGAACTAGCTGTAAGAATCACAGCATTGTTCCAGTGCTAGAAAAGGAAAGTTTGGTAAAGGACATACAAAAAGAAACAGCAGGAATTCAATAGAATTTATCCTAGAAGTGACAGAAAACTAAGTCAATTCTAACAGTTTGAACTCAGTTTTTGATAGAGTCGCAGGCCTTTGAACAGTTTTAGATAAACCTAACTTTTAAAACCAAAATATATCAAATGGCTAGCCTCTCCTTGACAGTCAAAATGTTGCGTTCTATTCTGCATTTGATTTTAAGAGCACCGACGCAAAAACAAGCCTTTCTAATTTTCAGTTTTTGAAAACTCAGATTCATTGCTGGAAGTAAACCATCAAATTAAAAATTAATCCTCAAATAAGGAAGGATTCTTATTCCACCCAATAGCGACCAAGAAAATGGCATGCTCCCATTCGTCCCTAAACCTTCGCATAGTTTCTTAATAATTAAGAACTCTGCTCATCATTAGGGAACTCTTCCTTGCAAAGGCCAAACTAAGAGGAAATCGCCATTGCCCCTAAGTATCAAAGACAAGAGAGGGAACCCTTGGGCATTCCTTGAAGCTTGCCCAGGCAGCCTGAGGGTCAGACGCCTCGGCCCCCTTCGCCCCCTTCCCAGTGCAGGGGCAGCCCCCCGGGATGATCCATCCAAGCCAAGTGGTTCCAGGTAGCTCAGTCCTCTCCTCTGGTCCTGTAGCGCGCCACTGGCTAGCTGCTCCGATCTCTCTCCCAGCACAAGGAGAGCACGGCCTGGCTTCCTAGGCCGGGGCCCTCGAGTCCCCACTGCCCGAGGGAGGAGGCCCACAGCCTTCATATACAGGGCACTAGGAGGGCGCGCAGAGGTCCAGTAGGACCCGACCCCATCGGCGGTGGGCACGCGGGGGCTGGGCCACATACAAGCGACCACACGCGGAACCAAGAGGGATGGATGGATGAGACGGTCCAGGACGCCAATCGGCCGGGAACGTCGTGCGTGGGTCACGAATAGAGGCCCCCATCGCAACCTGCGGCCAGGAATGCGGACAGCTCTCCCTCTTTTGGTAACGCTCACCGACCATTGTAGGGGTCTGAGAAGACCGAGGGCGCAGAAGAGGAGGGCTGCCAGGCAGCTGTAGCAGGAAGCCCCGGCTGACGCAGGAACCAGACAAGAGGACGCAGCTGGGCGGCCTGGCGAGGCGCTGCCCGCAGTGGGCCAAGCCGCCCTGCTGGAGCGTGCGGCGCGATGCAGCAACTTCACTGGACCGCGGGGTCGCTGGGGGCCCGGCCCTGCGCCCGCCCCTCCCTAAGAGGCTGCCTGGCCCGGAGCCTAGAAGCAACGGGCAGCCAGGACCAAGGAGTCCAGCCGGCCGCAGCCCGCACTCACCGGTCCACGGTCCCACCACCAGCGCCAGAGCTGCACACTGAGCTCCATCGTCCCGCCCACGCCGCTGCCGCCACGCTCCCCCTCCCGCAACACACAGCACACAGTGGCGGGAACGACGCCGCCTCTGGTCAGCCAAGGCCGCGGCCACGCCCCTCCCGACGGGGGCCCCGGCTGGAGCCGGAGGGGGGCTCAGCGCCGGCCCCACCAACCAGAGACCACTCACAGGGACGCTTCATGAGGATTGGCGAGCGCCTAGGCCAATGGGGAGACAGTTGGAGTGCGGAGCGTTGGCGCCGGCGGGGGAGGGAAGGGGATTGTGGAGGAGGTGGCTTTCATCCATAGTCCTCAGCTTGGGAATGAGTCTTTGGTCATATCTTCTTAGGCGTGGAAAGGTGAGGATAGTTTGGGCTGAGTTCACCGCAAGTGCCCTTATGTTTTCTCTGATTGCCAGGTACCCAATAAAGTCCCTTGAGTTTCCACAATTCCCTAATCTTAGCTGAATTTTGAGGGCTCCTGGAAACAGGTCTATCTGTAGGTTGTCACACATCCTGCCCAGTTGAGGTTTCAATTAACCCTGAAAGGATTATAGCCCTCTTGCCAGTTGGCTTTATACCCTGCCCATATCTGTTAGCCTTCTGCCTTCACAATCTTCCCCTCTTTCCCTCTGCAGACTCTTCTTCCTTTTATATTCCTCCCATTTCTAATTTCTGTCCGCCTTGCATGAGAAAAGGCTCCATACCTATTAAAATATATTCCTGAACCTACCAATCTAAGTAAGCCCTGGCATGGTGAAACAGCCAGGTGGTGCCAGATGACTGAGGCAAAAATAGACTTAAGAAAAAGGAGGAAAGAGGAAAGGCAAGGAAGAAAGAAAAACAAGTATGTTTTCCTAGGTCTGGAAGAAAATGAGTTTTAAAATATCTTACAGAAATGTTTCATGTATTTTATATGCATGGGTCTTTTAAATTATTTACAAATAACATCACAATATGAAAAAGCACTCAGAAAAAGAATTCAAATCCCAAGAAAGAATCCAAGAAAACCTAATTCATCTTATCTTGCTCTTGTCTTCACCAGAGGTATGATAAAGGTCTGCATATGTTCCAGCTAGTAAAAGTAAAAGCTGGGGGCAATACGTAGCAATTGATGATTATAGCAAAATTCAAAGTATCAGAAGGACAGTAGAAAAAATCAAACACCTCCCCATGCCAATCTATTAATCTACAGCATTTTCAAAGGAAAGATTTTTAAAGGTCTATTTTAAGATGACATATACTCAGTTTGTATATCATACCAACATGAAATGTACTGACAATTAATAAGGTAAGTAGGATTTTAATGAATGATTACAATGTCCTAGTACTTGAAATATTGATACATGATAAATTGCAGTAGAATTCAAAGGTGCATTGACATTCAAATAAAAATGACTTTACTTCCTTTCCTCTTCATTTACCCAGGGGAATAGCTTCCATGTCTGTATTTAGGTAATTGACTGAAAAATATGAGGCCATGGGATACCCAGAGTGTGTTTTCAGAGTTGCTAGTTACATTTACCTGGCCCCTCCTTTCCTCAGTAAAGCTGCCTTACATGAATTGCTGCGAGGCTTAGTTGGCACCCCTATTAACCTTTATTTACATGGTCCTGTTTTTTTTTTTTTTTTTTCCTACAGGTCCTCTCCAATTAGGTCATCAGTTCCCTGAAAGTAAGGTCCTTATTTTATACTCCTCTTTCCTTCCCTCAAAATGGCTTGTTTAGTACTAGACATGTAGTACATAGAATTCTACCCTTACTATTGTGTCCATAATAAAAGATTGTTTCAAATATAATGCTCCTGTGAACCAGTCTTTTAAATAAAAATTGCTTAGAGTATTCTTGTTGGGGGGCTAGTGCCTACCACTGAAGGGTTTCTCCTCTTTAGAACTTGAAAAGGTGTAACTGAATCAGAGTGTATTGGTTGTCTCTCCAGAAAATTGACTAAAGTGCTTATCAGGGGCACATCTTTTCCCAAAACAAGAAGACTGGAGAGAGTCCCAGGCCTTCTATGGCATCTTCATGGTTTCTCACGTCTCAGGCTCCTTGTAGCCATTGGCTGTACTGTCCTTGTCATGGGGCTTTTGCCTTCAACCTCTGATGATGGCTACTCCTCTTCTAGGCATGTTGTCACATGCAGGGAAAATAGTGTGGGCAGTATTGGGAGAAAGGCAAAAAGCAAAAGATCAAAAATATTCATGCCAATTAAGTCTGCCCACTTAACAGTCTTTCCTGGAAGCCCTCTGTTTGCCTCTGATTATCAAGACCCATGTCACATGACCATCCCTGTTTGCAAAGGAATCAGAAATACTATTTTAAACAGGGTTTTGTTTGTAAAGGAACAGAGGAATGCAATTATTAGGTTTGGAAACAGTAGCACCTGCCATAGTTACTAAATAAGTGAATTTGTGATTAAGCTCTATTTAATTTATTCATGAGGAAGAACTACTTTTTTAAAATGACACTGAATTTTCAATGAAAAAACTAACCATCTGGGCTGGGATTGTGGCTCAGCAGTAGAGGGCTTACCTAGCACGGGCGGGACCCAAGTTCAATCCTCAGCACCACATAAAAATAAAGGGATTGTGTTGTGTCCATCTACACCTAAACAATAAAAAAATATAAAAAAAAACTAACCATCTGATTTTAAAATGAGCAGAAGATCTGAACAGAGAATTCAAAAAGTAGGTATGATGATATACAGATGACAAATAACCATATGCTCAAGAACACATGTCATTTGGCAATTGCAAACTGGAACAATAAGATATCATAACATACCTACTAGGGACTAAAAAAACAAGCCAAATGCAGGCAGTGATGCAGAGCAATTGGAACACTCATTCATTGCTGCTGGGAAAGATGCAGTCACTTTGGAAAACAGTTTGACTGTTTCATATAAAGCCAGGTATAGTTTTACCATAGGACCCAGCAATCACATTTCTAAATATTTGCCCAATTGAGTTGAAAATATTATTCCCGTTTTATTCATTTTTTTTTCTTTTCAGGTATATGCAAATGTAGAGTGTATTTTCACATATTATAGATACATGGATTATAACTTACTCTAGGATCTCATTGTACATGATATGGAGTTTCACTGGTCATGTATTCATATAGGAACAAAGGACAGTGATGTCCAATTCATTCTAACATCTTCCCTATTCCCATTGCCCCCACCTATTCCTATCCCCCCTTCCTTCCATTCTTTCCCCTTGTCTAATCCAGTGAATTTAAATTCTTCACCCATCCCATTGTGTGTTACCATCCATATATGAGAAAGAATAGTAGGCCTTTGCTTTTGGGAATTGTCTTATTTCACTTAGCATGATATTCTCCAGTTCCATTTCTTTACCAGCAAATGTCATGATTTAATTCTTCTTTATGGCTGAGTAATATTCCATTGTGTATATATGGCACATTTTTGTTATCCATTCATCTGTTCAAGGGCACTTAGCTTGGATCCATAACTTAGCTATTGTGAATTGACCTACTGTGAACATTGATGTGGCTGTGTCACTGTAGCATGTTGATTTTAACTCCATTGAATATAAACTGAGGAGTGGAATAACAGGTCAAATTCCAAGGTGGCTCAACTCCAAGTTTTCAGAGGAATCTCCATACTGCTTTTCAGAGTAGTTACAACAATTTGCTGTCCCACCAGCAATGTTTGAGTGTCCTTCCCCCCCCGCCGACATTGTCACCAACATTTATTGTTACTCATATTCTAGCCATTCTGAATGGAGTGAGATGGAAACTCAGTGTAGTTTTGATTTGCATTTTCTAATTGCTAGAGAAGTTGAACATTTTTTCTGTGAAGTGCCTGTTCAATTCTTTGACGTCTTACTTACTGGGCTTTAAAAAAAAAATGATGTTAACTTTTGAATTCTTTATACATCCTAGAGATTAATTCTCCATGTTCAATGCATGTGGTAAAAATTTTCTCCAATTCTGTAGGCTCTCATCAGGTTCTTTATTGTTTCCTTTGCTCTGAAGAAGCTTTTCAGTTTGAGTCCATCCCATTTATTGATTCTTGATTTTACTTCTTGTGCTTTAGGAGTCTTGTTGAGGAAGAAAGTCCCTAAGCTGACATGATGTAGTATTAGTCCTGCATTTTCTTCTGTCAGTCAAAGGGTCTCTGGTCTAATGCCTAGGAACCACTTGGAGTTGAATTTTGTGCAGGGGAAGATAGGGGTTTAATTTTATTTTGCTACATGTGGATATACAGTTTTATAACCACCTCTTGTTAAACAGGCTATCTTTTTTCCAATGTATGTTTATGTTACCTTAGTCTACTATGAGATAACTGTATTTATGTGGGTTTGTCTCTGTGTCTTCTATCCTGTTCCATTGTCTGTTTTTGTACCAATAGCATGATGTTTTTTCTTGCTATAACTAAGTAAATACAATTTAAGGTCTGGTATTGTGATGCATACTGCTACGCTTTTCTTGTAAAAGATTGCTTAATCTCTTCTGGGCCTCATATATTTCCAAATAAATTTCATGAGTGTTTTTTTCTATTTCTCTGAAGAATATCATTGGAATTTTAAAAGGAATTGCATTAAATCTGTGTGGCACTTTTGATAGTATGACCATTTTGACAATATTAATTCTGCCTATCCAAGAACATGGGAGGCCTTTTCATTTTCAAAGGACTTCTTTAATTTCTTACTTTAGTGTTCTGTAGTTTTCATAATTTTGTAATTATTTCCTGTCTTCTACTGATTTTGGTGTTGATTTTTTCTTCTTGTAGAGGTCTTTCACCCCTTGGTTAGATTGATTCCCAAGTATATTTTTATTTTATTTTAGGTTATTGTGAATGGGAAGTTTTTCTAATTTCTCTTTCAGCTGATTCATCATAGGTGTATAGGAACACATTGATTTATGGGTGTTAATTTTATACCCTGCTACATTGCTAAATTCATTTATGAGTTCTAGAAGTTTTCTGGTGAAGTTTTTTGGGTCTTCTAAATATAGAACCATATCATCAGCAAATAGGGATAATTTGAGCTCTTCTCTTCCTATTGTTTTCCCTTTATTTTCTTTCTTTGGTCTAATTGCTCTGGCAAGAGTTTCAAGGACTTTGTTGAATAGACTGTGGTGAAAGAGGGCATGCCTGATTTGTTTCAGTTTTTAGAGGACATGCTTTCAATTATTCTCCATTCAGAATGAATGGAGAATAATTGGGTTTAGCATATATAGCTTTTACAATGTTGAGGTATATTCATACTTTCCCATGTTTGTCTAGTGTTTTGAACATGAATGCATGCTGAATTTTGTCAAATGTTTTTCTACATCTATTGAGATAATCATGTTATTCTTTTCTATAAGTCTAGTGATGAGATGAATGACATCATTTTGATATATTGAACCAGCCTTGCATCCTTAGATGAACCACACTTGATCACACTTAATATGTTTTTATATGTGATTTTTCAGTATTTTATTAAGAATTGTTGCATCTATGTTCATTAGTGAAGTTTTCTTTTGGTCTGAAGTTTTCTTTTCTTGTTATGTCTTTGTCCAGCTTTGCTATCAGGTTCATAGAATGAGTTTGGAAGGATTTGCTCCTTTTCTATGTCATGGAATAATTTGAGGAGGATGGGTGTTAGTTATTTGAACTAACTCAGCTGAGAATCTATCTGATCCCAGAATTTTTTTGTTGTTGTTGGTGGTAGGCTTTTGTTTAAATTTTCTATGTCCTCTTGACTCAATTTGGGTAGGTCATCTGTCTAGAAATTCTCCATGTCTTCAAGATTTTCTATTTTTATTGGAGTATAAATTTCCAAAATAGTTTTGGATTAATTTTTGTATTTCAGTAGTGTTCATGATGATATTGAAATCACAAATTTCTGTAATCTGAGTTTTTCTCTTTGTCAACTTGGCTAGTTTTTATCAGTTTTAGTTATTTTTTTCCAAAGAACCAACTTTTTGTTTCATTGATTTGTTAAATTGCTTTTTGTTTGTTTCAATTTCATTAATTTTGGCACTTATTTTAATTATTTCCTGTCTTCTGCTTTTTGGTGTTGATTTGTTCTTCTTTTTCTAGTGCTTTGAGTTATAATGTTAGGTTATTTATTTGGTGACTTTATATTCTTTTAACAAATGAGCTAAATGCAATGATCTTTTCTCTTAGAGTTACCTTTATAGTGTCCCAGAGATTTTGATAATTGTATTGCTAATCTCATTTAATTCTAATTATTTATTTCATCCCTGATTTCTCTGGTATCCATTGGTCATTCAATAGCATATTATTTGCACTCCAGGTTTTAGAGTAGCTTCTATTTTTTATTTTATCATTGGTTTCTAATTTCAATTTCTTATGATCTGATAGAATGTATGTTATTATCTATTTTTTTTTTAATTTCCTGAGTGCTTTTGGTGCTAAGATATGGTATATTTTAGACAAGGATCCTTGTGCTACTGAGAAGAAAATATATTCAGGGACTGGGATTGTGGTTCAATGGTAGAGCAATCACCTAGCACACGTGAAGCACTGGGTACAATCTTCAGCACCATATAAAAATAAAATAAAAGTTGTTTTGTCCATCTACAAGTAAAAAACAAATATTTTTTAAAAAGAAAGTATATTCAGTCATTGATGGATGAAATATTCTATATATGTCTATTATGTCAAAATTATTAATTATATTTTTTAGTTGTATAGCTTCTTTATTTAGTTTTGGTTTGGAGTATCTAACTAATGATGAGAAAGACATGTTAAAGTCACCCAGTATTATTTTGTTGTAGTAGTCTATTTGATTCTTAAAATTGAGAAGGTTTGGTATGATGTACCTTGGTGCTCCATTGTTTGGGGCATAAATATTTATGATAGTTATGACTTGTTGATGTATAATTCCCTTATGCAATACAAAATGACTTCTTTGTCTCTTCTGATTAACTTTAGCTTGAAGTCCATTTTATCTGATATGAGGATAGAGATCCCTGCTTGGTTACAAGATCCATGTGGATGATATGTTTTGCCCATCCTTTTACTTTTAATCTGTGGGTGTCGTTGTCTATGTGGTGAAGTCTCTTGGAGACAACATACTGTTGGGTCTTGTTTTTTAATCCAATTTTCCAGTCTGTCTCTTTTCTTTATATTTAGTTGTAGATAGACCCAATGCATACATACATACATGTATTTATTTATTTGTTTGTTTGCTTATTTTTTATTTGCATTAGTTTATCCTTTGATTGACTATTATTCTAGTGTACTTCCTTCCTTTGTGGTTTTCAATTCTATTTTTCATTAAATATTTTATCATGTTTTGTAGAACAAAACATTTCTACTTGTGATTTTTTTAAACTTTTGTTTATTTTGGAAGGTTTTTATATTGTCATCAATTCTGAAGCTAAATTTTGCTGCATATAGAATTCTTGGCTAGCATTCATTTATTTTCAGAGCTTGGTATATATTATTCCAAGACCTCCTAGCTTTGAGGGTCTGGGTTGAGAAATCACAGGAGTTCCAGATTGGTTTCCTTCTAACTATGACAGGTTGTTTTTCTCTGGCAAGCATTAAAATTCTATCCTTATTCTGTATATTAGGCATTTTTACAATAATGTGCCTTGGTGTGGATGTATTATAATTTTGTATATTTGAGGGTCATATAAGCCTCCCATATTTGATTTTCCATTTCATTCTTAAGTTTTCAGAAATTTCTGATATTATTTCACTGAAAAGATTATGCATTCATTTGGTTTATACTCTGAACCTTCATCTTTCCCAATAAACCTTACATTTGGTCTTTTCAAGTTATCCCATATTTCTTGGAACTTCTGTTCATGGTCTCTTAACATTTTTCCTCCATGGTCAACTTCAATGTCAAAATTATATATTTTGTCTTCATTGCCTCAAACTCTTTCTTCCAAGTGTCTAGTCTGCTGGTGATGCTTTCCATTGAATTCTTTTTTTTAAGAGAGAGTGAGATGAGAGAGAGAGAGAGAGAGAGAGAGAGAGAGAGAGAGAGAGAGAACTTTTTTAATATTTATTTTTTAGTTATCGGCGGACACAACATCTCTGTTTGTATGTGGTGCTGAGAATCGAACCCGGGCCGCACGCATGCCAAGCGAGCATGTTACCACCTGAGCCACATCCCCAGCCCTCCATTGAATTCTTAACTTGGTTTATTGATCCCTTCATTTTGAGGATTTCTGCTTGATTTTTTTCAGAATCCCTATGTCTTTACTGAAGCAACCTTTCACTTCCTATATTTTTTCTGGTTTCACTGCATACATCATCCTTTTCCTCACAGATCAGTTTAATTATGAACATTCTAAACCCTTTCTCTGATGTTTCTTCCATTGTAGTATCCATGGATTCTGTTAAGTATCGTAGTTTGTTTGGGGCTATTTGTTCCCTTGATTTTTCATGTTGTTTATGTGTCTACCATCTAACAGTATGAATCTGAGGCAGTACAGTTTCTACCCTGTGAACTTATTGTATCCCTAAAGATTTCCAGTATCTCACCATTTAAGGGGAGACAATAAAAACCATATGAACAAGTACATTAAACCAAATAGCTCCCACTGTGACATCTACAATGTTGTTTGTCACAGTAAACAGAAATGATGTAATCAGTTATTGCCTTCAGTAAAAACAGTAAGGTTGCAAATGTGTTTATAATTTTGAATGGTGAATAGCAAGAAAACAGAAGTTATATAGGATGTGATGATTATGAGGGAGGAGAGAGAAAATAGAAGTAAAAAATTAAAGGAAGAGAGAGAACAATAGAGATTGGCTATTAGGAAAAAAGGGAAAGAGAATGAAGGGAAACAGAGAAGTTAGAGAAAAATATATACAGGAAAAATTTTAATAAATAAAAATAAAAGAATATAAGACAAAGATGACATATAGTAATCAAACATCCTACTCCTGAAAATACTGATCCATGAAAAATAACTGGCTTTAAAAATGCTACAAATTAGGAAAAAACAAATATGAACACATAGAAGTGTCCATGAAGCATTCAGGTCACAAACAAAAAGAAAAGAAAAGAAAAAGATATTAAAATTAAAAGAAAAAGATCTCAAAAAGTTAAAGAATTATTTCCATTGGAGGTCAAAAGATTCTCAGCTTGTTATGTGAGGTGGGCTGGAGTGTGATACTTGTTCCACCCTCAGGGTAGAGTTGCACAATGTGAGAGGAAAGCCTGTAGGAGGGGCTCCTGGAGTTGGGGTTTAAGCTTAGGTAGGATCTAGGTTCTTTGTTGAATGGTGATTGGTCTGAAGATTTTAAATCAGCACACTTTTAGGGCCAACAGCAAGTTCATGCTAGAAAACTACACCCCAGGGCTCTCCCCTGGGTTCTATTTGAGCTATGGTGGAGCCAATTCTTAGTTTCCTCCATCACCCATGGACTCCACATTTCCTGGTTTCTTGGTTCTGTCTCAAAACTCAATCTCTCCTATCCCAGGCATGTATATCCCAGCCTATACTACAAGCTGAATTAGAGGCAGTGGAGAAGAGTCAGGTGGGTTTCCCCAACCAGTATTCCCCTGTGTAAAACCTTCTCCATGTTTGATTTTATCCTGGTCACTTAGGTACACTCTATGTCATGCTGGGTGGGTTTTCCAGGCCTGTGTTTTGGGCCAAACTCAGGTTTGGCAGGAATTGGTTTCCCAGCTCCTAGGAAGCTGGTAGAGATGCAGCTTCTTTCCCACACAACGATATTGTGCAGCATGACTTTCAGTTGACTTAGGCAGTGTCTTTGATCCCTAGTCTTCCTGTACCCAGACACACCTCAGGACTCCTAAAAATGTGTGTTCCTTTAATTTTCTGATCGCTCCACTTTGCCTGTGAAGACACTGGTCTGGATGGTGCCTCCGATTGTGGTAGTGACCACAATTGGGGATATCTTCCTTATTTTATTTTATTCAAACACCTAAGTCCCTGATCTGCTTTGAACGTCCATTATTAAATTTCAGAAAATCCCCCCTTTTTTTCCACTCACTTTTTGGAGAAGCTTCCTATCTGCTTTCTTGGTTTCATTCCTTGGGAGCAGCCAGGAATGCAATCTTCTCTATTCTGCCATCTTAGGAAAGCCAAGAAAGTTGAAAACTTTTTTCTACTCAAAAACTTACATCTGAATGTTTATTCATTAACACTAGTGACTGGAAGAAACTAAGATGTTCTTCACTAGGTGAATGGATAAACAAACTGGTACATCCATACAATAGAATATCATTTAGTGATTGAAAAAACATGAGCTATCAGGCCACAAAAAGATATGAAGGAACCTTAAATGCATTCTCTTAAAAGAAGCCCATTTGAAAGGCTACATATTTTATGATGCCAAATTATGACATTCTGGAAAAAGCAAAAATATGAAGATGATAAAGATATCTTTATTTACCTGGGGGAAGGGAAGAGAAGGAAGGAGGAATGGAAAAATGGATCACAAGATTTAGGGCATGCAAGTACTCTTTGTGAAGCTGTAAGGCTGAAAACATGTCATACATTTATAACAGCTCATATAATGGACAAAATAGAGAGAGAACTCCAATGTAAACTATGGGTTTTAGTTAATAAAAATACATCTACATTGGTTCATTAATTGTAAAAAGTGATCTACACTAATGCAAGGTGTTTATAATAGGAAAAACCAAAAGGGAAGAATGATATATTGAACTCTATACTACCTGCTCTATTATGTTGCAAAACTGCTAAAAAATAAAATTCCTTAATCATTTACAACAAACAAGCCAATAGGAACCATATTACTATAATTAAGAAAAATTTTTCTTTTCTGTTTTTAATGAGAAGTCATCTTTGCTTTATTTGTAATTTATGGACTTCTATTATGCTCACAAATTCTTGTGAGCTACAGAAAATCTTTAAAATTTCTTCATTACTTATACTTTTTAAAGAAGTTTCTATAAAAATTTTTATGTTTAAAATGTTTGAACATGAAGAAAAATTGAAAGAATTGGTACAGTGAATATCCATAAGCTTTTTATCTTGGTTTACAATTGTATACATTCTACTACAATCATGGCTGCGCTGGCTTCCTCCCTCTCTCTGTCTCTCTGTCTCTCTCTCTCTCTCTGTCTCTCTCTCTCTCTCTCTCTCTGTCTCTCTCTCTCTCTCTCTCTCACACACACACACACACAAACACACACATACACACACACACACACAGACTTTCTCTTGCTCTTACTCTCACTCTCTCTCTCTCACATACACACACAGCACACACATACACCATACACACATACACACACCAACCATCTCACACTTCACTTTTACTTTCCCTTCCTCCCTGTCTCAATGTTTCTCTTCTCCTTCTTTCCACATTTTTAACAGAACCACTTGAAGGTATATTACAAAAACCAAAATACTTAACCCTGAATACTTCCACATGTATTTCCAAGAGCAAAAGTTTCTTGATTATTATTTAAGAATAGCCATGTAGGACCTATAATTGAAACCATGGAGACAAGCTACCTGCAATTATTTATAACCTTGCTACAACTCCCTCTTTTATTATTGTTTTTCCTGCAAATACTTGACCAACCTGATAGATAATACCCTTATCCCTTGGGTTATAGTAGCAAAACTAAATTTGGGAGCAGTACAGATAGAGCCAGGGTATCACAGTACAGAGAAATTCTGATGATATGAGAGACCATTAGCACTCCAAGAAATCATGCATATGCAGCACTTGCTGCTGCAGCCATACTTGGGACCATGAGTGAGTAGGATGCATCTGTCAAACACTATTATGATAAATGCACAGGTTTAAAGCACAATCCTAATAAGATCTTCACTGTGACATTTCTAAAACCTCTTGAACTGTGCCATATTTGTTTTGTCCCTTGCCTGGTCAAAATCTTGTTTAAATATTCAAAGTTAAAATTTAGGCAGCTCTGGTGTCTTGACTTGGAATCTGATAGTGATGACAAAAACTTTTTCAAGACACTTTATAAATTAAATGTTTACTCAGTGATTTGCTTAAGTCCTCTTTTGTCATTATGTAGTCCTTAGTAGTAATTCCTTTTACTAGCATGTCATCTTATATAAAAATTACAAACTGTATTGCATTAAGAACTTAGTTTAATCACACTTTGGGGAAACTAAAGAACAAAGCATGATTACTAATTAAAAGAATAGAACGAGAATATGTAAAAAATCAAATTATAAACTATATTCATTGTCATCATCTTTGACATGTCCATTTGTACTTGTTCCAGAATGAAATGAAATAATGTCTACAACTACCTTAGATCTTAGGAAATAACTTAGCTCCATACAAATATCTTTATAAACACACTTCACTTACACTAGCTTTCTTAATTTTTTGTCTTCACATTAGAGTAATGTAAATATGCCCTTATCCATACCCACATCTCATAAAAATAAAGTCTTCCCCAGAAACATATGGAATTACATCTTAAATTTTAATTTTAAACTGTCTCATGAAAGCAGGACAGTATATTGATATCAACACTATTGGGTGAGGAAAATTATGGCAACTGAACAGCTATGAGTGAAGCAGCTAACAGTGAAAATAACAAACATTTATTGAGAATTCACTATGTGAAAAAGAGTATAGTCTGCTGGTCATATTTATCCTTCATTACAGTTATAGTTTTGATATGAATTATCACCCAAAGATTTATGTGTTGAAATCTTGGTTCCCAGTACAGCAATATTCAGAGATGGGGCTCTGACCTTGTCAGTGAATTAATCCATTGATGGGTTAATTATGCAGTGACATTAGTGAGAGGTGTCAGAAACTGTAGGTAGTGATCCTACTTGGAGGAAGTATTTTATCCTTGGGGCCTTTCCTCATTTTCTCCTCTGCTTCTAGGCAGCCATGAGGTGAGTAGCTTCCGTCTGCCATGCCCTTCTCCATGATTTTTCTACCTTGGACCCAGGTGAGCATGGACTGAACCTCTGCAACTGTAAGCAAAAATAAATACTTCCTCTTTTAAGTAGTTTATGTCAGGTATTTCAGTTATAGCAATAAAAAGCCAATTAACACAATAGCATCTACTGGTTATGTGTTCTTATGCCCATTTTACAGATAAACTCAGAGAAACTGTGTTATTTTACCAATGATACTCAGAGAAGATATTTTAATAGCCAACCTCTTTTTGTTTACAATGACCCAGGCAGATAACCATAAAAATCACTACTCTTGTTTCAACAGCAGAATGAAATATGCACAAAATTCTGACAAGCATATGGTCAATTCTTGTCTCCTTTTTTCCCACTCTACTTTCTCATTACCATTACCTAAGCAAGGTCACTGTCATCACTTTCTGTGTTGTGACAGTATTTCTAACAAATTAACAAGCTTTCATCCTCTTTCATTCCATGTTCACACCATGTGATGGGTTATTTTCAAAATATAGGTGTGCTTGCATCTGTCCCATGTTCATAACTCTTCAACGGAAGTTCTTACTATCTACAAGATAAGTGAAGTCCTTAATAATAATCAGTTATACACAGTTTTCCCAATGTACCCTATACCACTAACTATCTCCCCATATGCTTTGTACATTTTCTATCTATTGATTTCCCTTCCTTCCTCAACCGGGAAGCTCAACATTCACCACAGAGCTCAAATTCCACTATTCCCTGCAACCTTCCTGGGCAGAGTTACTCATGCCCACCTCTGTTACTTCTCCTGAGCTATTTCTAATGTCTTTATTGCCACTATTACTCCATTGTCCCCTAAAAGACTGTGAATACCTTAAAGAAGAAACTATTTCATATCAATCTTGAATACCTAGTCCTTAACATACTAGGTATCCAGTTCACATTTTTTGAATGAATTTTCATGATACCCTAGGAATAACTGATATCCATGCAATTCAAATAACACTTAAAAACAGGATTCCAAGGCATCAGACTCAGAAATTTCCTAAGTGAGAATGTGAACAGGTTTTCATCCCCCAAGAAGATCATAACAATGATGATGATGGGTTCAGGAAAAGTTAATGTACCCCCATGTGACTGTTGGCCAGCAGTGCATGATGTTCCATGTACACTGGCCAATGGATGCTACCTGTTCCTGCTCCCACATTGCCCAGCCCCACTGGGTACAATGCAACTTCTTTATTTCCTGTCCTTTACGTTCCTTTTCTGATTTGTTGTTGTTGTTGTTATTGTTTGTACTGGGAATTGAGCAAAGGGGCACTCAAACACTGAGCCATATTCTACACCTTTTTAAAAATATTTCTCATGAAATTGCTTAGGCCCTTGATAAGTTGCTGAGGCTTGCTTTGAACTCTTAATCTGCCTGCCTCAGGCTCTGAGCTGCTGGGATTTATAGGCATGTGCCACTAAGGTTGGCCTGTTTATTTTGTTGTTGTTGTTGTTGTTTAGTTTTCTTTCATTTTTGTTTTTGTTTGTTTTTTTTTCATTTTTGAGATAGTCCTGATATTGCCCTGGCTGGCATTAAACTCACAGGCTCAAGCAAATATCCTACCTCAGTCCCACAACTTATGTTATAGATGCATGCCACCATGCCCAACTGCTGAATCTAAGTTTACTGGCTTCTACTACAACAAGAAAAACACAGACCATAATTAGACACCACTCATTGCTTCCTCTGGACCCCAGAATATTGGGAGGCAGGAGATGGGATGCAGAGAGTATCTTCAATTAACCCAACCTGGATCTTCCAAGGCTTACTTGGGAAAGTAACTTAATATCTCCAATGCCACCAACTCCCATTTTTCTTGTACAAAATAAGCATAAAATTAACTATGTAGTAACAAATAAATATAAAGTATTTCTCTTCTTCACCTCCCCCACACTGCATTTGTTGATTTATAAGATATGTTACCTTTATGACTGCTATAATTTGAACCTTAAATGTCCCCAAAAGCCCATGTGTTATTGGCTTGGTCCCCAGGATGGCAATATTGGAAGGTAGTTGAAACTTAAGAGGTGGGGTTTAGAGGTAGATCTTCAGGGGATAAGGGACATTCTCTCAAAGGCAATTGTGGGAACCAGGCTTTTTCCAAGAACCAGGCTTCTTTGCTCTCTGTGTCTTCTTGGCCATGAGATAAGGAATTTTGCTCCACTGTGTTCCCACCATGACTTGCTGCCTCACCACAGGCCCAGAGCAATTGGATTTAACCTATTACAGACTGTGAGCCAAAATAAGCCTTTTCTCTTCATAAGATAAATAAGTATTATAGTGTTGGAAATCTGACTGCCAAAACTATGTGAAGGAAAGGTGTTAAGTGGGTATTTTATAAACAGTACCAAAGGGTTACCTGGAAATGACTGAATCAGAGCAAATGAGGCCAAATAAAGTTGCTGTATATATTTGAACAAATGGCAAAATAGATTATATGATGAGCCTGTATTTCCAAATAAAGAATTATTTTTAAAAATTATACCCTGTAGCCTGATGTATCTAAGGGCAATGACCTTATATTGGTCCCATACAGACCCTCCTCCAAATTGTTCATCCTCCTCTGGAATGTAGAGTTCTTTTTAATACACATGTACCTTGCTTTTATATTGTTACAAAAATTGAAGAGTTATTGCTACAATTCAGCTATTAAACAATGGAGTCTTCATTTTATTGCTTGTGTTATTACTAATCCTAATTTGCTCCTAAAAGAAATGTACAACTCTCTCTTGCAATGCATACTCTGCAAAATTACCTGCTGCAGTTGCCTAGGATTGGCTCTTATCTCTGTACTGTGGTGAAATAGAGTTATATAAGCCACCAGGGCTTTTGGTGGGAAGAAAATAACTCTCAGATGGATGCTGCCTGAAAAACTTGCTTTCACTATCAGAGTTCCCCTTCACCACAGGAGCCTGAGTTTTTTGCCTTATTAAGCATTCCAAGTTTATATACCACATGGCCTTTTCTATAACATGTAAAGAGATATTTTGGAAATTTATTTTTCCTTAGAAAAGCCCTTGAATAGATGGTAATTAACATCTGAGACATCTAAGACATAAGGAAATGAAATGACTTGCCTGGGATCACAGAGGATTTATATTTTAACAAATATTCATAAACTACTTAGTTCCCAGTTAGAGTCCCTCTTGATAGGATGGATTCAAGTTAGCAATCCTCAATTTAGATCCACTAGCTATACCTACCCAGAAGAGAATATTAAGGCTTTTTTTGTCATTACAAAGTGTTAATTATATTCAGAAAACATTTATAAAAGGGGAAAGAGGCTGCTAGGTGCTCTGTGTAATGCCAAACTAAGTAAAATAATTCTTTCTGCCATCAAGGAGAACCCCCATAGCAAGGAGGGAAACTCAAGCTTGTGATCAAATGCAACAATTGTAAGTCAAAAAAAAAAAAAAAAAACAACAACAACAACAAAAAAAAAACATAGTGAGTTCTAGGAGAGAAGTATATTATAAATTAAATTCCACCAGAGCTTCATAGAGAGGGACAATATCTCTATCCCAGTGGAACCATGGAAGAGGTAGCATTCAAATTGAACCCTGAAGAAATTAGATCTCATTTTTCCAAGCAGTTATGGCTAGACAAGGTCATTCCAGTACACGAAATGCAATTGTTTAGGAGAAGTTGGAGAACTGGGGGAAAGCTGAACAAAGTTGTAGAGGAGAAGAAAGAAGAAGTTAGGGCTTAACTGCACAAGGGTTATCAATATCTTAAAAGAAAATTCTGATATAATAGTATGTACAACAAGGAGACTCTGAAGATAGTTTATCCATCCAACAAAGTATATGAAGCCCTCAGATCAGGCTCAGCTGAATGGAAAGAAGAATGAAATGAGTTGCTGTGTGAAGAGTTCTGTCTTATTAGTGCATTAGACAAAAGAGATAGAAGGTGCTATAGTTTAGATCTCAAGTATCCCCAAAAGATCCATGTGGTAAAGACTTGTTTTCATCATGTTGCTCTTGGGAAGTTCTAGAAACAAAGAGGTAGGACCTGATGGGAGCTCTTCAGGTCATTGAAGGTGTTCCCCAAAAGGATCATGAGACCCTGGTCCCTTCCTCCCCCACCCACCCTGTATCTGTCTGTCTCTCTGGTTCTCTCTCTCTCTCTCTCTCTCTCTCTCTCTCTCTCTCTCTCTCTCTCCTCCTCTGACATGAAGTAAGTGGTTTTGTTACAGCAAGAGTTCCTTCTGTAATGTGCTTCCTTACCACAGGCCCCAAAGCAGGGTCAACAGGACTATGTACTTAAACTTCCTAAAATTTGAGCCAAAATTATCTTTTCTCTTTATAAGTTGACTATGTTGGGTATTTTGTTATAGTACCAGAAAGCTGACTAACACAAAAGGCAGGAAGAAGAGTTATAGAGTTCTTAAACAAGTAAGAGGTAGTTAAAGCCTCAACTGAAAAAACTGGCAAACAAAAGGGAAAGAAAGTGCAGAAGTGGAATATGTCATCCCAGTGGCAATCTAGGGGATATGGCCATTAGAGGTTAGAAGAAAAGAAGCTTAAAATGTCAGACTTTTTTTCAAGTTTTAAAGTTTCTGAGGAAGAGGATGAGGTTATTATAAACAGGAGAAGAATCAAATTTGAAGAAAATGCAAAATTTTGTAGTGATTACTAAAGAAATTTATTGCATGCTATATAAATGAAAAGATAGAAATGCCACAGTCAAAAATATATCAAGGTAGAGGTTTTCTTTTTAGAATCTGAAAATCTGAACTGCATCACTTTACAAAATTTAACATAAGATCAAACTATATCAACACTAAATATTCATCCTGACAGGTATTAATAGAGTGAAACCTTACTCTTCAGGAGAAATCATTTAGGCAATTTCATTCATGGCCATTATTGTCTAATTGAATTACTAGATCAAAATCTACATAAAGTATATTAATTCAACAAAACAAGGCCCCATGTCTCTGAAAGTACTCTCACTAGTTTCTAAGTTATGCCTTGTCCCTGGTTTCAAACTGGGTTTCAAGAGAATCAAATAGGAAACTGCAATTTGGATACACAATGTCCTAGAGGGTTCTATGAGAGCAGGGAGAAGAAGTGTAAGCAAAAAGTAGAAGAAAACTAATTGATAAAGTCTTCTTGAGGAAATTCAAAGTTCACACCTCAATAATGGGTGGAAATTAGGGAGGCCAAGGCATGAAGAAAATGCCATAAATTCAGGTAAGTCTCATTAATCATTCTGGATAGACAGCCCCAAGAGAAAGGGAGAGAGAGAAAGCGGACTAGAGAGAGAAACAGAGAGAGTGTTTTGGTGAGATTAGGAGAGAATTATGGAAAGAGTATACAGAAATAGGACTGAGAGGTTAAACTGAGGCAGACTATATTCAATAAAATTTATTTTTCCATACATAATATAAATTCAATAAGTGTGTTTCATAAAATATATTCAATAAAACTTAGTAAAGGAACCAAAGAAAAAACAAGCATAGGTTGGACATTTGTGAAATAATGCTGAAGTCATGAATATGGTTCAAAGCAGGTCACCTATGTTGAACTGAGCTACCAACCCAGAGAAGAAAACATGACTGTCAGTAACTATTAAAGAATCCAGATGCTCTGAAGAAAAAGTAGCCCTTGGGATATAGCGTTCACCCTCACTTTCACTTGTAAGTGATTTTGCAGACAGGAGTTTTGATAAGTAATGATTTAGGGAGAACTATACTTGAAAATCATATGCTTGAGTTGAGTATGGTGGTGCAAGCCTGTAATCCCCACTACCGGGATGCTGATGCAGGAGAATCACACGTTTAAGGCCAGCCTGAACTATAGCAACAACAAAAGAAGGAAAGAAGAAAAGAAGGGGCTGAGTTTCTGGCTCAGTGGTAGAGTGCTCACCCAGCACTTGCTAGGTTCAATCTTCAACACCACATAAAGATAAATAAATAAAATAAAAACATTGTGTCCATCTACAACTAAAAAATAAATATTAAAAAAAGAAAGAAGAAAAGGAGAGAATGTGGGAGGGGAAGGGAGGGAAGGAAGGAGACATAGTTTGATTGAGAGGACAGGATGGCTTAAGGAAAACCTTAAGGAACCTGGCCTGCAGCTCCTCTGCAGTGCAGGCTTCTTCCATGTCCTTGTGGAAAAAATCAAGGTCACACACAGGAACCAGCAAGCCACATCCAGCTGAGATAAGGTACAGTGTTTTTGTCATTGTCTCTTACTTTTTTTTTATTTTTCTTCCAATTATTACAAAAGCAATACATTTGTAAAAGACTTTGAAAAGACAGAAGACCAGAAAGAGTACATATAATCTCACTGTTATTGATCATTGTTAATATCCACTTTTTATCCCACATCTATTTTATCACACATCTATTTGCTTCAATATTCTTCACCTGAATCTTCTAGAAGGATGCTATTTCCAGATGCCTTGTGCTACCTTTTCCTTTATTGCCTTGTATCTGGCTCCCCTCATTAGATCCTACATGGTGCTTGAGATCCCCCAAATAAAATTCTAAACTTTGTAAGATGTTTAAAATTAAATCACCAAGTAAATAAAATATGAAAAGAAAGAAAAGCATAGAAGTGAAGGTAGTCAGTGAAGGGGAAAATAAATCTACAAGTTAAAATTAATTAATGGTACTTTAAACATCAATTTTTTTAAATTTTTTTATTGGTTGTTCAAAACATTACAAAGCTCTTGACATACCATATTTCATACATTAGACTCAAGTGGGTGGCATTTATACACCATGGAGTATTACACAGCACTAAAAAATGACAAAATCATGGAATTTGCAGGGAAATGGATGGCACTAGAGCAGATTATGCTTAGTGAAGCTAGCCAATCCCTAAAAAACAAATACCAAATGTCTTCTTTGATATAATGAGAGCAACTAAGAACAGAGCAGGGAGGAAGAACAGGAAGAAAAGATTAACATTAAACAGAGACATGAGGTGGGAGGGAAAGGGAGAGAAAAGGGAAATTGCATGAAAGCAGTATGGAGATACCTGGGAAAGCTGGGAATGGAACCACCATTTGACCCAGCCATTGCCCTTCTCGGACTATTCCCTGAAAACATCAATTTTTTTACACTATTAGGGAGTGAATGCAGGGTGCTTTATCCCATCTCTTTCTATTTTTTATTTGGGGATGAGGTCTCCCTAAGTTGCTGAGGCTGGCTTCTAACTTGTATTCTTCCTGCCTCAAGTCTTTCAAGTCACCTGGTCAAGGAAACATTTTAATTAAGACAATAAGTACATTAAGATTAATTTTTTAATGTTTAAATAATAAAAGAGAACAAACACAATTTAGGATAAAAGAGATAAAATTCTAGAAAAGTAAGACATTAAAACAAAAGTAGAAAATATAAAGGAGGAAAAAAAAGGTAAATTTACTGTAATAAAAATATATAAAAGCTAAACTGCATTATGGAGACTTAACAAGTCAAAAGTAAAAATCCAGGGAATTACACAGGAAAACATTGTAAAGAAAATAAATCTAAGCATGTTCAAACTGAGAAACGGGAAAGATTAAAAATATGAAAAGGGACAATGAAAACTATATAGTATGCTCTCACATAATCTTGAGGCACACAGCTAAATCTGTGAAGAAAACTTCAACTTCTCTATTAAAATGGAAGAGAATGAAAGAAAACCAACAAAAAGTAAGCAGTGGCAGAGGTCTGAACCAAGTCCTGAGTTGTCTCTGTCTTCCTTCATGTCCATCGCATTCTTCAGAGCAGCAGAGAATCATGAATGAAGAGAAATGTAATGCTGAGAGCAATGCTGTGCCTTTTGCCTCCAGCAATGCAGATCCTGTCTGACAATCTGGATGCTTTTCATCTGGTGCCTGAACTCAGGGGTGCTTTGTGTCTCTAATTCCACATCTAGGGGTACCCTATCCAGCCTGAGGAAATGCCCTTCAGTGGTTTCCCCTTGTCAGTTGAAGACAGATTGCTTAGCATACACTGGCTGGAATCTGTGCATAGACAGGTTTGTCATTGTGAAATACAAACAGGCAGTGTGTAGCTTCACTGGATGTCCACAATGTGGCAGGAACCCCCTGGTCCACAGTGTGGACTTCACCTTAACAAGTTTAGGGCATCTCATTCATCAGCTCACTTAACCAAGTGATATCCTGCAGTCCACTTGTTTACTTGCTACTAAACAATGGTTCACTCTGATTCTTGTTATGTAGATGGTAAAAAAACAACTTGTGTTATGACATTCCTTAGACATATTGAAACTAATTAGCTGTAAGCTTCATTTCTATTATTAGTAGTCACATTTTGGTGTTTTTGATGAGATTTGAGATTCATTTAACTCTCTTGATAATAGTAGAAAGCATCCTTGTGGGTCCTGTTTTTACTGACCTCCCCTTCCTGGGCCAAGAGGAGAGCTGAAGGAAAAGCGCAACTGCTGGCCCACCAACAACACTTTAAGATTTTCTCCTAATCCATAGTATAAAAATAATTCAAGGCTTTGCTCTCATTATGCATCTTATATACTCAGAGAAGCCTTTTAAAGATAAAGAGTGGGTAAGACTGTAACTATTAATGGTTCCCATTTTGAAAAGAAAATCAAAAGCTAAAAATCACCTCATATATTGAATCCATTCTTAATATTACTCTTTTCTCTCACCCTCTTCTTTGCCTTATTACTTGGCAAAACATCTCCTAGATGTACCCATCAGGGTTTAATTTCTGACCTGGCTTAGAAGTCTTAAGATTACTGTGTGTATATATGTGACTGCATGACCAATATGATTCTGCAACCTGTACACTCAGAAAAATGAGAAATTATATCCCATCTGATTCAAATGTATGATATATCAAAGTCATTGTACTGTCATGTATAACTAATTAAAACAAATTAAAAAATTTAAAAATTATGTTATTGGATGGGAGCAGTGACATCTAGGCATTCATGGACACAAAACTTCTATCCATCCATCCATCCATCCATCCATCACCATCAATCCACCCTCAGATCTGGAATTATTGTTTCTTAATGATTTTTTGAGGGACTGCCTATATGTCAATAACAATTGTTAGGATCTTAAAAGACTGGATTCTTGTAGGTTTAAATATAACCACAGCTAATGACTTATTGATTATTGCAGTGAAGCTCTGCTAAAAGCAGTTTCCCACTCAATTTCCAGTGGAGACCAGGAGAGTTCAAGCTGAGGCAGGGGAAGCTGGTAATGCCCCACAATCTTTCTGCAGTTCTGGTTCTTCAGATAAACTTAAGGCAAATGACATAAAACTTATGTCCACAGACATTTGGGAGTAATAATGAAATGCTAATTAAAGTATTGTTCCTTCTTCTCACCATTGGTCCACTTTCCTCCTCTCTTCCTTTGCCTACTATTCTGAAATTTAACAGAGCAATTATCTGTTACTCTCCCCACATCATAACAAGGTATGGCCATACTAATATTGATACTTATTTAAATCATTCAAAAGGATGTCATTTTTTTCTTTTTAAATTATACCCATTTTATTTTAGGAATTATAAGGAAAGCTAAAAGCCTTTCCCTATCAATAAACAATACATTTTAATTCCCCAAATCTTTACCCATTTTTACCCACATTTTCTCCCAGTTTTAAAGATTTATTTTCAAACTTAGCAGATATCTATCTATCCATCTGTGCTTGACTCCCTCCCACTTGTGCAGAGGAATCCCAACAGCCAAGCATAAAAGCAAAAAATCGTATGGATAAACAAAGACTCAGGGGTCAGAGTCTGAGCAGAGCAGACACATTCCCACCACTTCCACATCACCCCAACATCCTGCTGCTCTGAAATAGGATTCAGCATTTCAGTATAGACACCAGCAGGCCACCATGTCCCAAAGCCTGCAGTGCCTGCGATCACACTTTAATTTTCTTTGCCTAATTTACATACTCCTACATTTTAGCTCATGTTCATAAATCCTTTGGCACATTAAAACTGCAGTCTCCTTACACGTAGACACTATTTTGCATGCTCCATTCATTGCCTTTCAAATAGTGACATTAATAAAAGTCACAACATAATCAATCAATCAATAAGCATTTATTGAGTACCTGTTTCATGTCCAGGGCAAAGTGGTGGTTGCTAATAAATTTATAGTGGGATTCAGGCAAGAGGTGATGCAGAGTGCTGTTTAACCCAGATAAAATGTGTTAGATACATGGCATTGAACCCTCATTTTCAGATAAGTCACTTCAATATATGTGTCTAAATGTATAGCCTTATGTGAATAGCTGCTTATAACTCTGATCACTTCTCACTGACAGATTTTGATGCAGTACCACAATTAAGATTCTGTGGTTCTCTAGCAAATAGAATACAAACAAATTGAAGAGGGAGAATGGTTTAGATGGAGAATAACAAACTATTTATAGTTTATTTGCCAAGATATTCAGGAAGTAAATACAAAACAAAACTCTAGAAAGTTTAGCATTTTCCTACTCCAAATATAATGCTGCTGACTGCAGGCCAAAAGCACAGCTTCACACAGCTCCTCACATTAAAATTGGCAAAGAATGAGATGCCATTACAAACATTTGCTAGTTTGTATCCAGATATTGGTTTATTCAAACAACCTACAATCTTATTTTGAACCCACTTGGCAAATAACAAAAGTATTAAGATTTGTACTCATTACCACATTTAGCCTTCACATATAACCAAAGATCATAATTTTAAGTGTGCAATTAATCTTCCTTATGCATGTAAACCAATAAGTTAAACACAGTTCCATTATAGCAATAAATCCTGGCATGCTGAAGGTACCCAGGTGGATATTTCAGGGTGTTTTTTTTTTTTAAGGCAAATGAATCATCTTGAAAACATGTGATTCAACTCAAGTAATTATCATATTCCAGAGCATGTAAGGAACAATACAGTTCCCTCATGAGTGGCTCCACAGAGGGAATGAGACAAGTGCACAATTGGAGAGAAGGTGTATACCTGGTATGTTCAGGACCAGGCAAAATGTACATAGTGACAGATAGATTGAGAGAAAAGTTATATTTCTCCTGATTGGAGTCTCAGAAAACAAAGGCTAAAATAGAGCATATGACATTTGAGATGGAGCTTGAAGAATGGGTGGACTTCAGGGATGTAGAAAGAGGGAACCCAAAAGGGCTTAGGCTGAGGTGTTGTGGGCTGAGTAAGTTCTCTACCCAGACCTTCTTGCATTTTCCTATAATAGCTGCTTGACTAATTACTGTGAACCAGTCACCATTCAAAGTGCTACTTACATAATAAGATCCATTTAATCCTCAAAATATTCCTATGAGATTATCCATAAAACAGCCCTGTTCCATTTTTTTTCATATCAATAAAACAAGGCATAGAAAGGTGAAGCGACTTTCCCTGGGTAGCACAGCTATTAATTGTGGCTGGAATGCAAACTCAAGCAAGCTGCTTAAAGACTTAAGTATATTCCCCTATCCTCTGGAGCTTGAACCGACACTCTGGCACTTGTCTACAACCTCTTGCTGCTAAATTTGACTCCACTCTTGGGCCCATGCTCTCAGTTGAACCTCTTCTTTGTTTCTTGGAACTGGGAAACCTAGAGATATCTTACATTGTATATTTGTAAAATTAACAACTTCTTTTTATTGTTTTTCTTATTAAAAAGCAGTACTAATTTTCTGTAGAATAATTAGATGATAGTGATAAACAAAAAGAAGACAATTAAAAGACATCCATAATTCGATTTCCCAGAGAAAACACAGTAAACACATTGCCAAATGTCCTTCCAAGCTGTCTTTGTGTGTGCACCTACTTGGACTGAACACATACAAATGTAAACTATCTTGCAATCTGCCTTTTCCACTTAGCACAACATAAACACTTCTCCATGTCACAAAATCTTTATCTATGGTCTAATTTTAAACAGTTCCTTCTAAGTGTTGTCTCCTAACAGGGAATCATATTAGGCCAGCTGTGAAGTGTGTGAGTAAAGGGAGGGTTATTTGGAATCTGAACTATTTAAGAAAGCCTTGGACTTGACCAAGCACAGGATGAAGTAGAAGCAGAGGCTATGGCCTTGGAGAAAGTTTCCCAAATATAAATCTTGTCCACCTAGGACTAGAGGGGCCATGGCTAATCCAAGTGAACTCTAAGCTACTGGCAGGAGCCAAGAAGGGGCCTTTCAGGAACTAATGCTAAGACCTGGCCTCAGAAGAGCAGAGGAGAGGGATTGGAGGGACAGGCACAGAGGTAAGTCATCTAAGTGCATCCAGACAATGCAGAAGTGAAACTGCAGGAAAGCAGAAAATAGACCCAGGCTCCAGTGTTCTACAGAGCCTGGACAGGTGGCCTAGCTTTTGGAGATTGAGTATATAACTGTCTGGTTCTTGAGGGTTTAATAACCAAGCAGTGTTCCAAACCCACTGATCATGGGGCCACAGTCATTGCTATATGCCTGGGAAGATCCTGTGGCCTAGGGAGAAGGGCCATGGGTTGTCGTTATCTGAGTGCTTGGAAGGAAATGAGGTATCTGGGAGGCATGAAAGCAGACACAAATGAAAACCCTGTGCAGGGATTAGAGGTGTCCTGTAAAACAGGGATAGGGCTATTCTGAGATTCTAGTGGATATAAGACCATAGCCATGGGCTTGCAGTCCAGGGAATGGTGCCCTGAAAGGAATAATTGCCAAGGGTCAGGAGCAATGAGACCAAGACATAACATCAATCCCTGCCTGCATCCTGCTCCTTCCTGAATTTTCATACTAACACCTATACCTGGCCCTAACCCTTGCAGGACCTTTGTAATGCAGAAGTTAACCAAGTGATACCCAACTGTGTCCAAAGACATGGCATAAAACCCAGCAAAGCAATAAGAGAGATGCCAGCAAACCTTAGAAGCTGAGACTGAGAAAGTGGGTCAGACAGTGCTGTGAAGTGTCACCTACAATGGGTCAAGGACCTGGTCAAGTTCAGAAGGAAATGGAGAGCCAATGAAGGGCTCTAAAACATCAGACTAATGAAGACTTATCCAGAAGTAGTGTAGTAGATGGATGTGCATGTGTAGAGAAGGACTGAAAAAATTGTTAATTCTGGCAACTTTCTTATCACCACCAGGGAAATTTTGTTTTGTTTTTGTAATTTAATGCCCCCATCCCACCTTCAGTACCTGATTTCAACTGGTTTAAGGGATATGTTCTTTATTTGTTTAGTTACTTATCTGAAATATTTTCTTGTGCTGGAGAATGAACCCAGGGACTCACACATGCTCTACCACTGAGCTACACCCATAGCCCCCTGAAGAAGATATTTTTAAACACCATAAATGCTTACCTTTAAGTATTTAAAGCAGTCAGCAGAAAGCTATTTGAAAGATTAAATTTCCCCCTTCCTATTTCTCACTTTGTTCTCAGGTTTCTATCCCCCCCATTTTTTACATCAGTTCCTCAATTTGGGTCCACCATTCTGGCATTTCATCCCTCCTACAACCATTCTCTACTCCTCCTCCAGTCCCCTGCCCCATCTCCAGCTTTTTGTCTGTCACCCCAACACTCAGTAATTAACCGTGGCTATAGTTCCCACATTCTTCCCGACTTGATGTTTATCCATCATTTTCCTGATACCAACCCCAGCAAGACTAGATAGATTAGGAGTAATGGAGAGGGATATGAAAGGCACTGCAAAGAGAAACCATTAGTTTGGGTCACAGGATGTGACAGGCTGAAACTGTAACATTACCATTTGATAAAGGTGATATTCCATTGAACAATAAAGAATCTTTGTAGTTTATTAACAACTTCTGAGAATACAGTGTATATGATTTTTAGAAAGAAAAAATAGTTGCTAGGTTGCATGTCTTTCCCTGTAGGATGATTGCATTTCAGTTAATAATGTAATCATGTTGGTTAACTACTAACAAAGGGAGAATGAATTGGCAGATGTGGCAAGGCAGAGAAGCAGCCTGTCATTAGAAAAAGATAATAAAAAGGTTAGTAAATCCACAGCAGGAGGATTAGAACTGAATAACAAGCTGTGAAAATGTGTGCTGCAGTTTGTCTTGAACCATAATTTGAAATGAAAAAAGTCTTCTCTAGTATAAGAATTTTCCCTCCCAGTGGAAACCTAAATGATAGTAGTTTGATATGCATGTATGATTAATTTTTATATTTTCTATATGTGTGTAATGGTTAACATGGGCTGATTTTGGAATTGGCACATAAGATTAAGAAGTTCTAGTCCGATAGGAGCAAAGTTGTGCTTTTGGGCAAAGATCTCCATAGCTCTGAGATGCTCTAGGAGGTCCCTAGGCCTCCATGACATCACACTCAGGGACCTCAGCTGGAAACTGGACAATTTAATATTCACATCAAATTCTTGTATTCCTTTCACTTTGGTCCTAATTTTAAAATGCAGAAGCTCTCATTTAGAAATAGCACATTAAGCACATTTGCACCAATGTGTTAATGATTCTCAGCTCTCTCCTTTTCTGATGGTATGTGTTGAGTAAAAGTGAAAGCATCAGGACCATTGGTTCCACAGGAGAGAAAGAGAGACAGAGTTTCTGTTTGTTGTGATGAAGAATTTTGGATGTTGGATGTACATCAGTGTAAATGTACTTAACACACTCAACTGTAAACTTAAATGTTTAAATGATATGTGTTATGCTATGTATGTTTAACCTTAATATTTCTAAAGCAAAGGATAGTGAAAGTGAAAAATAAAATTTGCCTATTTTGAAATTGTGCAAAACAGACCCTGAATGAAGTTGGGCTTTTATTGTTGTTTTGTTTGATTTTTTTTAAAAAGAGACAGACAGAGGGATGTGTTTAGGGGCTACCTTTTTTCTGGAGTTCCCATTTCTGAGACCTTTTTGATAGGTGTTAGCATCTCTTTTACCATCACTATCCAGTTCAAGAGAAGCAGCAGCCTGCTTAGTTACCATTTATTTAATGCTCTCTATGGGGTCAGGCAACCCAAGCAGTTCTATTATTAGTCACAACAACCCTAATGAGGATAGGTGATATCACTCCGATTTGACAGATGGAAAAACTGAAGAACAGTAACTTTTCCAGGATTCAAGGGCTGATAGGTAGGTAGAGAATTCCTATTTTTGCAAGTTCCCTTCCAACTTAGGATCAGTATTTGTGTTCTCAGATCTTCTTTATTCACCTCAGAAAATGACAGAAAACTTGAAAATAGCACATAAATGTGTTCATGTACCTTTTTGGTAGCAAGTGGGAAAATGGGAGTGAGTAAAAAAGCCTAATTGGAGCCTACTGTGTGCCTAACTCCAGGCCTGCTTCCTGTGTGCTTAAACTTAGTACAAGAAAGTGCCTCTTTTTGTTAAAGTTAATTAAAGTATGAAAGATTTCATTCCACTGTCAATGGTTTAGAAAGTAAGAATTTCTGAACTCATGGTCTCTCTTTCAATCATGTGAGGACTCTACAGCAAGTAGGCATGTTGACTATATATATATATATTGAGAAAAGTAGACTTCTTCCCTTCCTCTCTTCCCAACCCTTCTCTTCTATCCTACTTAAGCTCTTTATTGGCTCTCTTGGGATTTACCAGAGCTTAAATCCTAATCTGTAAGGCCCTTTAAAAGGTGATCCTGCCCTTCCAGTTTCTTCTCCCTTGAATCCTACACATCTGGTTCATTCCACCCTTATTAAGTTACTTGTAGTTGCCTAAACTCACCTCTCTTTCAAATAATAATAATCACCTCTATTTACCTAGTGTACCAGGCGCACACATGTTAAGGGTTTAACATATGTTGTTTCTTCCTTTTTTTTTTTTTTTGGTATAAGAGATTTAACTAGAGACACTTAAACACTTTGCCCTATCCCCATCCCCAGCCCTTTTTATTTTTTATTCTGAGACAGGTTCTCGTTAAGTTGCTTAGGGCCTCACTAAGTTGCTGAGGATGGCTTTGAACTTGGAATCCTCCTACCTCAGCCTCCCAAGCCACTGGGATTACAGGCATGCATGACCTCTATTATCTCATTTCTTAGAGGAATTTTTCAAGGTAGATATTATCAATCTCATTTTAAAGATAAGAAAACTGAGGTTTAGAAATATTCTGGAATTTATCATGTAATTTTGAGGACAATGGATGGAACTTGAGATCATAATGTTAAACAAGATTAGCCAGACTCAGAAATACAAGTGTCACATGTTTTCCCACGTATGTAAGAATCTAGCGGGAGAAACAATTACATGAAAGTAACCAGGAGACTATTAGAAAAGAAAAAAGTATCAAGACCCTAAGCAACTTAGAGAGATCCTGTCTCAAAATAAAAATAAATAAATAAAAAGGCAAAGCCTGGGGATGTGGCTCAGCAGCTAAGGGCTTTCTGGTTCAATCACTGGTACCAAAAAAAAAAAAAAAAAAAAGAAAAGAAAAGAAAGCGAGGTAGTATGTCTGGGATTGTAGATCAGTGGCACAGCACTTGCCTAGCATGTGTGAAGTGCTGGATTTGGTTCTCAGCACTGTATATAAAGAAATAAAAATTAAGATCCACTAACAACTAATATATATTAAGTGAGTCATTGGGAGCAGGGAGAGTATGGCAAGGGAGGCTGCATATAGTGAAGGTATTTTATTTGCTTGCCACCATGAAACCCATCATTCTGTATAATTAAAATTCATGAATAAAACTGTAAAAAAATTGTATCAAAAAATTCAGGAATTTGTTCACAACCACATAGCTAATGAGTTGCAGTCAAAATTTGAAACAGACTGGCTTGACTCTAAAGCCAGCATGCTCAAAATACTGCTCAGACTTTATCTGCACGAATCCTTCCTTAAACCTTTCTTGGCCCCTACTTCATACACACATATGTATGCACCATCTGCCTTTTTCTGTTCTGCTTCCATTGCACTCTGAGCACCTGCTGTGCACCGGGCCCTGAGTGATGCACATGTGCTAACAAGGGGATCAAGTTTTCTGTGTCTGTTTATGCACATGACTATCATTCCCCCCCAGGACAGGGCCTATTTTGTTGCTGTCTCTCTTGCTACATGGTTCTTCAGTCATTGTATAGATGGGCCTGATTCTCAACATGGAATTAATGTTTATGAAATGGCTCAACCATTAAGAGATCCTCTCCCCAGCTCTGTAGATTTATTCAAGAGGAGGGTTCTTCATCTCACCAAATCCTTTGTAATGTTCTTGAATTGAGATAAAGGAATTGACACTATTTCTCCTGTCCAGGTGTGTTGTTATCATAATCCCCCAAATAATTATATATTCTAATGCATACTTTGAAAATTATATGATATAGAAAATAATCTGGCTTCCAGATAGTGTTTAAGAAATTCTCTGCTCAGACTTGTCATAAGCCACATTTGCCTCAGTTTGGGAAAAAGAGAGAGCAAGGGTGGTACTGTGGTTTTGATAAGTATACCCCCTCAATGTGTCTGTCTTGGTCCCCAGAGGGCCTTACTGGGAGGTGGTGGAATCTTTGGGATGTGAGGTCATATGGGAGGTCCTTAGGGCATTTGGCACATGCTCTCAAGGGGAGATTGTGGGACTTCACTCTCAGTCTTTCTGTTTTCCTGGATCATGATATAAGTGGTTAGATCCATCAGGCATTACTGCTATGATGTGCCACCCTTCCCAGATGTCCAAGGCAATGGAGGCTGCCTGATCTTGGATTAAAATCTTCAAAACCATAATATAAACCTTTTCATTTTGCAAGTTACTTGCCTCAGGTATTTCATTATACCAACATGAAGCTGACTAATTCAAGTGGTCTCTTCTTTAGAGCCTCTAGAGACTTCTGTTGCAGGAAAGAAAACCCATAACAGATTATTACTTGATTATACAAGTTTCTCTGCAAATACTGGCTGTAAAAGCAGAAGACACTCTCTATAACTAGGGATTTCTCTGCCACTGGTATTCAGGTAATTAATCTTTGACTTATCTCTCATATATGTGAAGGAATTTCTCTCTGCTTGATATTTCATAGAATTGTGAAGTCATTGATTTGGCCATATGCCATATGATTGGGTAAAAAGCCATAAAATCCTGGTTCCAAGGACTGTGCCCTGGACAAGAAGCCAGAAAAAATCTCCCTGGGCATGGTGGCCCTTAGGAGTACATATGGCACTTTTGGAATCTACACATGTCCTTTCATTACCAGATTACTTTTTCAGAATAATCAGAGTACCAGATGCATCTGATGAAATGATAACCATGTGGCTACACTACAACACGTGAAGAAGGAATTAACACACGTGTGAAGGTCTTGAGTGTCTATGCCTTAGGAATGAATTCTGCTCTGTGAAACATTTTAGACAAGGATTTTTAAAATGCTTTAGATTTTTTTCAAACATCCATCTCCTAATAAACTGTTAATGATCCGCACATGACAGACAGTCCATCCTTTTTTTTTAAATGCCTTAACTCATCAATATGGAGCAATAAGACTGCATTTAGAAAAAAAAAGTAATCAGTATCAGCAGAGATTTGCCTTATATGGAGGAAACCTCAGGAATGTGAATTTCTCTCTCCCTTTCTTCTGTTCTATTTTCCTTCCTTTCTTCACTTAAATATAGTGTATCGATTGGTCATTTAAACCCAAATCTTTCACTGCATTTTCCTTCTATTAGAAAAACCTGCGTGCATTAATCTAGGCTTACTAAGGTATTTCCAGAATTTATGCATTCTCCAGGTCCTTGCTGCCCCCCATGGAATTTACTCAGTCTGCATCAGCTGCTTGCTGTTGCTGTTTGGCCAAGTTTGTGTATCTACCCAGAGTGCTGGGAACTCTCCAATTCCTTCTTTGTTTCTGCACACCTCCTGGAGTTATGCTGCACCTGCCTAGGGGTCTGCTTCCCATTTTCCCAAAGCTGAAAACCCTCTAGGGGCTCAAATGGCCCTCTGTTCCCCTCAGATCTCACATTCTATAGACGTTTTTGCCCATAAATTGGAGAAAATGTCCCTATCTTAGTGCTTTGAGCTTCCTTCTCTTGGTTTGACTTAGAAATTCACCTTTTTATTTTTGTGTACCAAGGTTTCTTTAAACTGTCCTCCTTGGAAACTCACTTCCACTATTTCAATTTGCTCAGGAACATAATTTGGAGTCAGGAAAACAAGATCATCTCTCCTCTCATAAGGAAATAGCTTAGATTTAGCCATGTATATTTCCTTATATATGTATCAGCATATTTGGGAGTGTAGTCATGTGTATTTGAAAGTGCAAAGCTGTATTTATGTAATAAATATATTTATATGCTTGTGTGCCCACCACTCAAGTACATAAAAGAGGGACTCAACCAGCAGGAGTAGTGTCCACCTCATACCTTTACCAGTTCTTGCTTTTATAACATTCACTTTGTTCAATACATACTCATTAATATAGTTTTAGCTTATAATGAATTTTCAGTGGGACCTGTACTTCACTGTTTAAAAAATCATATGCCTTTACCATTGCCACTTAAAAAGACACCTTGCAAAGGTAATGATGGAGTAATAATATCCCCAAATACCTAAGGTTTATTAATAATTTTATTTTGAAAATTAAATTATACATTGCAAGTTATGTTGGAGGTAATAATAAAGATAATACAAACTTCAGTAACTAGCCATGATTGGCAGAAAAAAGTATGAAAGATTGCTTATCTTATATGTTTTCTCATGCTCTGTATCTAATTCAACAATTTTTAAATTAAGCTATTGCTTTTATTATGATTTATTTTGTCCCTTGATACAAACGTGTAAGATAATATATTCCTATGAATAAATGAAAGAAGCAAAAAATGTGCTTGAACAAGGAACTTATTTGTTTTCTTAGTGAGTTCACTAAATTAATCTCACTTGGATCTTAGGGTGGCTAAGCTTGGATAATCAGGTTCAAAAACATCTCTCGTACTGAAGAATAATCTGTAATTTGAGACATAAGAATAAAAAGTGGAGACAAATGTTACTTCAACTTATTTGGCTAAAATACATGTTTTTTTTTTTTCAGGTGTGTGTGTCGGGGGGGGTTGTGCAAGTCTACTTGCATCTTTAATTTGCAGTAGTTTGGTTCTTGATATAATCCATACACTTAGCAGCAAAAGATGGCATGCTTAATTACTTCAGAGACCCAGAGAATAGCAGCAAGATCTTTATTAACAGAGGTGCTTCTAGCCTCTTGTGCTTCTTCCTTTGATAAGCTTATCATTGCTTTATTGGGAACCAGCCTTTTCAGTACCATGGACAGCTCCACCGCAGCAGGGAGTGTCTTTCCTGCTTTCATTCTTTCACTTTTAGAATTCTAGAGGAAAACGGACCTGAAAGATTAACTCCTCACTGCTCTGCCTGACAGACAAGAAACCTGATGCTCATGTAAATTAAATGACATACAGAAATAACATGCAAAAATCCAAGAAAGCAGCCTCTGCAGTGATATACTATTGTGCAGGGAAAAGATCACTTAAAACCTAAGTAGATTTAAATTTTCTACCTCTTAACATCTATGTGGAATTTAAGCTTCAGTTTCCTCATTCTGTAAAATGGGTAAAAAGATGTTTTCCACAGTTGTGAGAAACAGAAATCAATCAGATAAAATGCCTAGCACAACTTGAGAAAGAATAAGGGTTTCATAAATAATTGTCAAAATGACTAAGTGCAAAAGCACCACTCAGACTTCTTTCAACACCCCAAAGAAGTGAGGCTCCAAATTCCAGAGAGTTCAGTCTACCTGACTTTATAAGTCATACACAATTTCAACTGTGATCTGTCCTCACTTTCCCTCAAATACAAGATTTAGGTATTAGTGATACTATATTTACATAGTTGGATCATCTGAACCAGGATTTGACAGTGTAGCAAATTGAGCCCTTCTGTTCAATCTCAAAACCTTGTTCTTAGCCTTCTAGACCTTCCAATAGTCTCTCCCTCTCTAGAGCCATAGCTCTTTTTTAATATTTATTTTTTTAGTTTTTGGTGGATGCTGGGAGCCATCAGCCAAGTAGGTATGACAATCTCCTTGCCAGTTTACTCCCATGCTGTCTAGTGGAAGGACTTCTGAAAGGTGACCTTGCTCAAGGACCAGGGCGGTTTAGCATAATAGGAGATTAGGATCTTCCCCCTTTAGAATAGGGCAGTTTAGCATAATAGGAGATTAGGGTGTTCCCCCTTTAGAATAGGGCGTATCCTGCTGCTGAGTTCCTCTTGAGTTCTTAGGGTCAGACAGTATATTTTGGGAGACAGAAGCCCATGTGGAGAAGGGATTTGGGCAGAGTGTGGATTTGGGCAGAGTAGTGGATTTGGGCAGAAGTGGATTTGGGCAGAGAACGTGGATTCCCCCAGAACGTGTTTGTAGACTGCTGGTGTGAGTTCGGGAATAAAGAATTGCTGTTTGAATCTACAAGCTGTGTGGAGACTCGTGATTTGTGCCCAGCCAGAGACTGCGGCAGGTGGACACAACATCTTTATTTTATTTTTATGTGGTGCTGAGGATCAAACCCAGGTGAGTGTGCTACTGCTTGGGCCACATCCCCAGCCCCCCATAGCTCTTCTTTAAGTAGTATTAACATCATGAATGTTCATGTTTTCTTCCCTCTTACACCCCACACACACTTTGTATAGAGTGCTTACTAAACATCAGCTGTGTGCCAGATACCTTTCAAGAAGAAAGACTCAGTTCCTGGTTTTGTGACGCTCCCATATGAAGGAGAAGACAGGTAGTAAATAATCAATTACCATGAAGTAGGCATATTATCACTTATGAAGACCTTCCTGTTTCAGAGAACTGAAAAGTAACACTTCTAGGACTCTCATCCTAGCTCAAGAAGTGACATAGGAAATCATTACCATTACAATAGCCTAAGTTTTACTCTGCAGCTGATGCATAATGGCAAAAAAATAAGCATTTCAAACTTCATAAAATGAAATATAAGAGTTTTCTTAGTGCTGTTATCTCTTTCCTCCACTGGAAAATACATCAGAACATGGTCTTTATAATGTATCTAACACACACACACACACACACACACACACACACACACACACTCCTCAATGAAAAGTACCTTAAAATATGTGTCACAAAGCCCTACATTGAGTCAGTAATCACATTGGAATGCAAACAAAAGAGATTTAAAATTCAGGTTATTGATAGTTAAATCTGGAATGAGTATTTGGAAGCTGCTGATTTTATGGATTGATGGAGGTATCAAAAGTGTACATGGAACCTTTCTACTTATGAGCTATATTATTCAATTTATTGCTTAAGTTTCATATCTAAGGTTTATCATATAGAGCATATCTTGTACCAGTAAAGATTTGTGTGCACTTCTTCATTTTTGAAGAACTTTCAGAACATTAGTGAATACATTCATCTCCTTGTTCTGAGAGGTGAGTTTTGAATCCTTTTTTTCAGAGACTCAGTGTACAATTCACCTCAGAGTGCTAAAAAGAAGTGGTGATGAAACTAGATGTTAAGCAAGTAGAATCCTTATCTTCCATTTTAACATCTTTAAATATGTTCTAATTCTCTTCTCTTTGTCTTGTTTTTTCTCACCAATCTTAGAGATCAACAGTGTGAAAACATAGTATATTATGGAATAAATCACCAGAATAAAAGATGTGACATTGAAAAGAAAAAAAAAATTAAGTTTGTAATCAATAATTAATCATTTAATTACATGGTACCTAACATTTCTTTCCACAGTTTGTTACTGTTTTACTAAAAAGGGATACTAACTCTAACATGTTGAGTATTTTATCTACCAGAATTTGTGCACCAAGTATAAAGTTTTTGTTTGTTTTTAATAAAAAATATGAGATTCTTTGGAAACAGGTAACTTTTATATGGTGTATACTAGTGTCACTAATATATTGTAAAGACAGCATAAAGAAAAGTGTGTTCCCTAATTCAAATCAGTCATAGAAGAGTTTCTACAAGAAAAGATACCTGAGCAAACTCTTATATAAGATATATAGGTATTATCAGGGTTAAGCAAGGTGTCTTAGTCTATTTTGTGTTGCTCTAACAAAATTCTCAGCAGGTACTTTATAAACAAATGAGTTTATTTAGCTTATAGTTTGGAAAGCCCAAGAGCATGGTGTCAATATCCTAGTGAGAACCTCCTGACTGCTTTGCGACATGGCAGAGGAGCAGAAAGGGAATGAATTATGTGCAGAAGGGGCTAAGCATGTGGAGTGGTTCTACTTGGTAACAGCTTGCTCTCATGAGAACTCATTCAGGAGGCCAGCATTAATCCCTTCTGAGGTGGTACTTTATTTACTCTCTATATTAGTAGCTTTTCATCACTGTGGCAAATGCTTGAGGACAAAAACTTAGGGGAGAAAATATTTATTTTGGCTCATAGCTTCAGAGGTTTCAGTCAGTGGTCATCCAGCCCCATTGCTGTGGACCTGAGATAAGTCAGAACATCTTGGTAAAAGTGTCTGTAAGAGGAAATCTGCTCAATTCCTGGTAGCCAGGAATGGAGTGGGGAACTTGGGACAAGAGCTACCTTTCTAGGACACACTCCCAGTAATGTACTTCCTCCAGCCATGCCCTACCTCCTGCAGTTTTCACCACTTCCCAGCAGTTCATTCAACTTTTACTGGATTAATCTACTTATGAGGTCAGAGCCCTCATGATTCAGTCACTTCCCCAAAGTCATTGCTATTCTGGGGACAAAACCTTCAATACATGAGTCTTTGGGGGGACACTTCATATACAAACCATAATACATATTGCTAAGCCCCATTCTTATAAACTCCATGACCTCAACACCAACACACTGGGAGCCAAGCTTTCAGCAATGCACCTTTGGGTGACAACTCAAATCATACCCAGACTATAGCACATAATGAGGCATTCCTGGCCAAGGGATGGTGTCAACTCTATCAAAGAGGTTGGGCCCAGCATGGTATACATGGTGGGCAAGGTGATGGGGGAGAGAGACAGGGCAAGGTAACAGCAAATTATTTACATTTGTTACAACATAACATAAAGACAAAGAGTAATAAGAGTTAAATTTGGAACATGGATAGAAGCCAATTACACAGCTAACATGAAGCCATAATTTCCCTCTGGTGGTGCTATAATATCTATATTGTACACATTTTATGGAATGAAACTGCATTGCCAAATATATTTCTCTCATCGAACCTTCTAATGGTACGAGCAGCTAGTTTCTCCAGATTTTAATTGAGATTAGGATTCTTCTGCCTATTGCTCTATGAATATTGATGTCAAGCATTGCACTAGGCCATAGGGAGAAAAGGCTAATAAGATCACACAACCCTCAAGGAGTTCATGATCCAGTAGGAAAAAAGCAAGAGCACTAACGATTCTTAGACACTGGTTTTCAAACTAAAAAAAGTGTGCTCAAGGAGTTGTAGGAACCCAAACAAGGGGTCTGTTAGCCTTCTCAGGCTATAACAAAGCACCATGCCTTGAGGTATTCAAACAACAAACATGATCTCCCAGTTCCAGAGGCTGTAATTGTAAGAACAAAGTATTTGCAGGATTAGCTAAATAAAGGATCCTCTCTTTTTGGCTTGCAGATGGCAGTTGTGTTAATTGACTTCCTCTCACTATAATAAATACTTGAGGTGATCAACTTATAAAAAATATTTATTTTGGCTCATAGTTTTGGAGGTTTTGGTCCATGATCTTTGGGCCCTGTTGATTTGTGGTACCTGTGGTGAGGTACCACATCAGGTCAGGAAGCATGTGATATAGCAAAACTGTCTACCTCATGCCCAGAAAGCAAAAGAGAAGAAGAAAAAAGTCCTAGAGTCCCAATATCCCCTTCAAGGGAAGGCACCCAATTACCTACATTTTCTCCATTAGCCCATATCTCTTAAAATTTTCACTGACTCCCAGTAGCATCAATCTAGTAGCAAGCCTTTAACAACAGGCCTTTGGAGACCCTTCTAGATCCAAACTTCAACAGCCATCTCTGTGCTAAGTCCTCACATGGTCTTTCCTCTGTATACAGGTACACCCCTGGTATCTCTTTGTGTGTTAAAATTTTCTCTTACAAGACACCAGTCATATTGGATTTGGGCCTAACATAATGGCCTCATTTTTATTTAAACATCTCTTTAAAGGCCCTCTCTTCAAATATAGATTCATTGAAGAACTAGGGGTTAAGGCTTTAGCATATGTATGTTGAGGGGACACAATCATTTCCTAGCAAGGAGTATTTTACAGCTCAGCAGCAGAAGGGGAATTAAAAAATATATCCAAGCAGAAATATTTTAACTTACTCACTGGAGTAGAGTGATATAATAAAATCTGTTTCAGAGAAATTGGCTCCTCACAGAAGCTAGAGAGGATGCTGCTGTTGTTCAGAAGAAAATAAGGAGGGTAGGAATGAAGTCAGTGGCAGCAGGAAGAAAAGCTTTCAAAAGTATTTAGAAAATAGAATAAGCCAGATTTGATCTCCTATACATGTATGATGTGTGTGTGTGTGTGTGTGTGTGTGTGTGTGTGTGTGTGTGTAAGAAAAGTGGAGGAGTATAACAAAAACAGTAATTTTCTCAACCTTCTTGTGAGTAGGTTCAGAATAATTAGAACAAAAGAATCTCCTGGTAGTTCTGCCAATTTTTTTTTTTTGAAACTGAGTACTTGAAGCATGTTATAGTTTGGGTTTGAGTGTCCTCCAAAGGCTCATATGTTAAAAGATTGATTTCCAGGGTGATATAATTTGAGGTGGTGGCAAGTCCGTAGTTCTCAAGAGGACAGTATATGCCATTGAAGAGGATTGTGGGACCTTGGACCCTTTCTCACCCTACTCCCACTTTTTTTCCCACCTGTGCATGAAGTAAGTGGTTTTGCCTCAACACACACTCCTGCCATGTTATGCTACTTTGTCACAGGCCCAAAAGCAATAGGGTCAATTGATCATGTACCAGAATCTCCAAAACTGTGAGCCAAAATAAAGCTTTTCTCATTATTATCTCAGATAGTTTTATACTGATGTAAAGCTAACTAACACAACACACAATATAGCACAAATTAAATGAAGTTTTGTCACCGTAATAGGCTGAGTCATTCTTCCCAAAAATCCATAGGTTGTAAACAGACCCCCCCCCACACACACACACACATGTGCACTGGAATTTCAAGTCTCTTATATAAACTAGGAAATAGTTTGAAATCAAGCCCCTGTACCTTAGACTATGACTGGAATTTTGAGATAGGGCCTTTAAAGAGGTAATTAGGTAAAAAGAGGCCATTAGGGTAGGCCCTAATCCAATGTGACAGATGTCCTTATTAGAAGAGGAAATTTAGACACACAGAGACACCAGTGGTGGTGCCCACAGAGGAAAGGCCATATAAGGACACAGCAAGAGGGCAGCCAAGGAAAGAGGCCTGAGAGAACCAACCCTGAATATACCTTGATCTTAAATTTCCAGTCTCCAGACTGTGAGAAATAATTGTCTATTGTTTAAGTCACCCAGGCTGTGGCACATTGTTAAAACTGCAAGAGCATACTAATAGAATTAGTAAACAGACTTTTTCAGACAACTTAAATCTATTCCCTTAAGTATAAAACCTTTGAAAATACTCTATATGGAAAGATATATTTCTTTTTTATTTTTTATTACTGTGTGACCAGGGATGGAACCCAGGCTTCACACATGCTAGGCAGGAACTCTACCACTGAGCTACACCCCCACCCCAGGAGGGATTTATTTCTAAGCCAAATCTATAAATGATAATGTAATTAACCATTTGTTGATCCTCGAAAGTCCTGTCTTGATAATTTTCTGTGATGTATCTCTGCCAGGCCCTTAGCATACTTGAGGGCCCATTAACTGCTCTCCCTGAGTGGCCCCAGAGTGTGGGGAGATGCTCTGAATTCCCATGCCCTTCCAGTCCTAAAGCAAGAGACTCTTACCAATCACTGCATTTCAAGGTGACTTGGAGTATTGTCCCAACTTTGATAGCAAGGCTTGTCTTCAGGTCTAGGCATCACCCACAGCAGTTGAGCTAGACTCACCTATTCCTTTGTAATCCTACCCCTTGCCTGATTTGAATGGCTTCTTCCCAGTAAAAGGATTCACCTCATGCTCTTCTCTTTTTTTCCATAGACACCTAAGGTCAGAAGAACTATGGCAGGAAAACTAAAAGGTATTGTGATGATTTTATACCAGCCCAGTTCACCTGAAATGACTTTGAGTGTTTAGTCATGGGTGCTCTGCTTCTTTAGTACTATTGTGAGTTTTTAGTTTGTTTTTATTTTGTCCTGGTCTCCTCCTGCTGTACCAGGCTGCCACTTTCTTCTACTATTGTGTGCCTGCCTCCAGAAGTTCGCTTCTTCCTAAGGTCGTTCTAACTATTTATGAGTTGGAGATCAGATAACCAGGTCTTTCTTTCTGTATGAAGAAGGAGTTAACAGAACCTAAAGGAAAGCCTAAAGAACAAATTATATTAAAAAAGTTTGATGCACAAACTTGGTGACTTCTCTTTTCTCTCCCAAGAGAACATTTTAACTTCCTTTCTAGAGGGTGCTAGCTTTAAGAATTCAAAATGACTAAAAGGAATAAAACATTAAGGATAAAAGGTAAGACAAAGATAGAAGGAAAAGAAATTCTTAACAATAGTAGGAAATAAGTCAAGGCATTTAAAAATAAATGTGCTTGTGAAACAATAGCCACAAACTTTGAAAAATCATGATAATAAGTAAAATAATCAATAGTTTACATGTAATCTGGTAATATATTTTCATATAGTACAAAAATAAGCTTATAAAGCCCAGGTAATAGAACATAAAATGCCAATAAGTTAAAAGCTGGCAATGGGAGTTTTTGAGGCTTCTTATCGAGGCCACCATATGTTTCCTGGCAGACATTCTCAGGGACCCTGCCTTGAGCAGCTTGTCCTGTTCTTGATCCTGCTCCTTCAAAGGTGCTAGTAGGGCTGGGTGAGGAAGGGGAGGTACCCAGTCTTTAGCAAGGACTGCCTCCCATCACACTGGCTCAAGCTGAGAGTGAGAACCACTTAGACCTTGGCACTTCTCACCTTAGAAACATGAACCCTGAGGACCCCCAGGTTTCCACAGGCTTCTCCTTCCAGCTCACAAACATGGTAGAGGACCCTTTTGAATTTAGGAAACCAACTAAGAGTGAAAAGATAGATACTAGAGAAGAGGAATAGCATATTGGAAATTAACAAAGAAAGACACAAATCCACTTATCTATAATAAAGATAAAATTTTCAAGACTATATAACAGAAAAGAGATAAATAAATAGAACACTAAAAGACTGACACAACTTTTTTTTTTCAGAGAAACAGGAATGAGTTTATTAGAAGGACAGAAGAGAAAAGGGATATACTCAAGGGACAGAGTGGGTCATCTCTGACAGGAGAGGGACATTGTGCCTTTTTTTCACTCCAGTATTGGGAATCCCAAATAAATTTCCAGATGGTCCCACCAAGGTCCACTTTTTGACTTTTAAATGAAAGCAAGGTGGCATTAGACTGTCAAGTCCCCAACAGAATCATTTTTAAAAAATAAAAAAAAAAACAGATTTTAGAAAATAGGCAGTTTTTATAAAAGTAATAGAAGAGCAAGAATGTTTCAATAACATATGTATAAAAAATACAACCTGATAAAATATACAGAAGGTGCTTGTGAAACATGATTTTTTGACTTTCTGATGGTATGAAGACAGTACACTGTCAGTAGAATCCATAGTTGCAGTTTTGAATTTTAATCTTTTCACTGGTTAGTGTTGAGTGGTACCATGCTCTATACCATACTCTAATGTGATGCGCAGGGCTGTAGCAGTGAACAGCCTGCCATCACAACTGATACCCAACAGTAACTGGACTGCTAAGTCATTTGGTAGGGGAGGAGTATTAAAAGAATTTTCAGGATATTGTCACTGTAGAGTGGGTTTAAGAGGACACCCTACCCAACATGGTAAGTCCAGGAGCATATATGCAAAAGCTGGACCTGAATGGGGGAGAAACAATCAATAATTGTAGTAGGATAATTTACTAAAAACTTCTTAAAGCAGCTAAATTGAGAAAACACAAAGAAAGCAATGATTCACAAGATCTGAAAAATACAAGTAGCATGATCAAACTAGTAGACATATAAAACTCCATAAGCAACTTTTGTTTTAATTTTTCTGTGAATCTTTTTTGAAATGTTGTCCCTATACTAGGCCATAAGAGAATTAATATTATGTTGCAACAATAAATGTCATATAAATTATGTTCTGCAGCCAACTGTGATAAAATTACAAGAACAAAAGAAAGGTTATATAAATCCCACATGTCTGGGAACAAAATAACCTATACTAAAGAGCTTTAGGGTTTAAAAACTTGCAAGAAAAATTAAAATGCTCATAGAATTGTACATAAAAATATAGCATTTCCAAATATTTGTAGAAACTGCTAAAATCATACTCCAAAGAAAATTTCGATCATTAATGAGGATGAAGTGGACACTTCATAGTTATAAAAGAAATACCACTTCAAGAACATAAAAGAAATCATGAATGATTTTAATTAATGTCAGATGTTTAAAAGATATTTAGCAATAAAAATGTAATAGGATCAAGTTGACAAATTTATAATTATTATAGAAACTGATATATTTTCATTGATTGATTAAATTGTGGTTCACTCATACAATTTTGTCATACTTTGTAATCTTCAATTTTCACTGTAGCTCTATATTTATATACAACAATATTTGTGGCACACTTAAAGAAAAACACCATAAATTAATGGTAGTCTAAGTTTATGTGCATATGTATGTGTGTGTATATGTGTTGTATAAACAAAAATCTACCTAGCTTCTTGGGAGACTAAGGCAGAAGGATCCGAATTTCAATGCCAGCCTGGGCAATAGTGAGAACCTGTCTGAAATTATAAAATGGGGGAATGGTGGTTTTGGGTGTAGCTCTTTGGTAACAGCCCCTGGGTTCAACCCCCAGTACTGCAAAACAAACAATAACAACAAATACTAGAAGAAATTATAATTTCTTTGTGGTAGGGTTATGGTTATTTTGTACTTCCTTCTTTATGTCTTAAGTACATAACTTTTTCAGTGATCATGTATTAATTTTATATTCAGAAAAGAGCAAAGAGTAACAATTTTTGGAAGAAAAAAATCAAGACTATTTGTACCTTCATGGTACAGAATTTCTTTATAAGAGGTTTTTTAAAATTCATAATCTCTTTATAGTTAGAAGCACTTACCTCATCCATGAATGCTAATTCATGAAAGACATGAAATTCTTCTCATCTCAATAATTTGGTCATTTTGGGAATTCTTTATAAATGGGATCATAAACTCTATGGCCTTTGAGATTGGCTTCTGTCACTTTTTAACAGAATGTCCTTTTTCATCCCAGTTATTGTATATACCAGTAGTCCATTCCTCTATATTACTGTGTTGTACTCCATGGTATGATGTTTCACAATTTTTCTAGCCATTCACTTACTGATATATACAAATATACATTTTAACTTATTTTTTAAAAATAATAACATTATTTTATTTATCTATTTTTATGTGGTGCTGAGGATTGAACCCAGTACATCACACATGTTAGGCAAGCTCTCTACCACTGAGCCACATTTGCAAACACCAAATATCCATTGTATTAATAATTCTCTCAGTAAATATTTTTTATGTATTTTAGAGTAATCACAAATATGCATAAATGAAATGAACCAGTTTTCATGGCAAATTTGCTTTTGTTTCTACTATCATTATTCAAATAATTAATAGATGATATTGCTAGCTAATATTTTAATCTTCCTCTTCTTATTTAATTTTCTGATTATATTTTAGAAATCTATGCCTATTGTTGTCAAAGTAATGGTGACCCCTGCTTTATTAATGCCTACAAATGGTAAAGATATGTTGTAATAAAATTCTTTTAACTGAGCCAAATCTCAACACAGATTCATTTTCTACAAGCCTTTTAGACCTCATCTTATGTTTAAAGACCAAATTGTGTAGGCAGCATAAATGTACCTGATGATCCTTTATGTTGATTTCAAGATTATCTCCTCTTTCTGGTGAGTGCCCAAAGAGCTGGCATTGCTTATAGGGCAAGCACAATAGGAATTTAAACTTCTACTGCAAAGAAGACTTAAGCATCTACATCTCTGCATTCCAGGATGTTCTAAGGAAGTCTTTTCAGAGCTTCTTCTGCAGAAGCACACAAGACCAACATGCCTACTTGGAGAAGTGTACTCATTAGGAATATTCTTTCCCAGCTGTTAGCTCTCTACAGTGGAGGGATCCATCTAAAGCATCATGTCCTTGATGACATTATGGTAGAATTAAGGAATGTCTTCAGATAGGTAGAGTAAGGTAAGAATCCCCTGCTATATCTACAGACAATAATGAGAAGGTGATGGGAAAGCTCAGTCATCTAAGAGAAATGTAACTCCAGACCCTGTTCTGAAAGAATTGAGAGATAGATCCATGGTAAATATTTGGGAAGAAGTAACAGTAGACAAGGGGGAGTTCAGGTTTGCTTGAGGCAATCTCTCAAGAAGTAAGGCTATCCAGTTAGGCTAATGCATTTCCAGAGGTAAACTGCTCAGCATGCCATCAAGAAAATCTCTAAAGTCATTCACTTTGAAATGCAAAAATTGCGGGGCATGGGTAGCCAGCCATAATTGGACTCTGGTTCCTGACTACTGTTAATGAGAAGACTCAAGATATATCACTTGATAATAAAAATCCATACTGTGAATCCTTCCTTGGGAAGAATATTGAATTACTTGACTGCTAAGACCCTATCCAACCCAAAAATTATGATTTTAAGATATTAAATATTGACAGACAAATAACATGAACTCAATAAATATTTGCCCATATGAACATAATTGGATTGGACTCAGGAAGCAACAGGGTCTCTATTTTATGACCTCAGTTTTGTCTAATTCTCATAAAGAAATGTATGAGCTTCTTTTTTCTTTGAAAGTCTTACTACATTTACATTACTCACTACATTTCCCTGAGAAAATCTGCAAGGTAGAACTCATCCTACTAATTATATTTCAAAGGGCAAATTGCCTTTGGTGGTTTATTTTTGAGTGTCCTTTCCCTAAAGTTATTATTCCAAAAATAAGTTTTCACATCGTTTATCTAAAAATAAATTACCTGAACTTGATTGCATATAGGTTCATAGAATAATGAACATGGATTTTTGCTTAACATATATCCATTTGTTTCTTGCAAAGATACTTTATGATTTATGTTCCTTAATGACCTACTTATTTGAAAAAAATACAAAATATAAGTCTCAATGAGTTTTATGCAATGAGTTAAAATATCATGCATTTCTTTTTTTTTTTAATAATAATACAAACATCCTTGTCTTTCATCCCAAATCACAGAATTTAGTGGGGAGATAGAAAAGAGAATTTTTATAGAAGATGAATGAACCACATGATGGACAAAGGATCATAGAAATAATACAATGTTTTTTTTTTTAATTCAAAAATAAGTCTGAAAATGTGAGAATTTTTGGATAAGGAAAAAAATCTTACTTTAGCAGAAATTTATGAATTTAATACATATTGTATATTCTGACCAGAGAAACCACATTTACTTTTAATCATGAACCCTCTGACAATATTCTTTCTAATAGCCTTCTGAAATTCAGCAGAACACTTGCTGTTCATAGTTACCCTAAGAATATCATCAAAATTTCAAATATTTAGTACATTTATGGTGCATATTACTTCTAAAATTATTTTATATAATAATTGATTTTATCCACTTGTTTGTATCTACAAGATGATCTAGATATTATTAAAATGGATTATATAATGAATATTATTAGCATCCAGAAATGAATTTCTATGAGTTTTCATCATTTAAACATTTCAATAAATGAACAGGGCATAAAATTATTATATTTTTAATAATATGAAGATAGAAAGCATAATTAAAAATAGGTTGGACAACTTATTTTTCTTACCATGTTTGTTTTAGTTTGATAAAAATATTTTTATTGATTTGACAGTTTTTGATAAACTCCTTTAGAACTTGCTTTCACCTTCTCTTTTCAAATAATGTAGCTATGCTATAACCTAATTAGGAAAACTTCAAGAGATAGTGATTATTTCTTATGATTAATATGAAGTGAGAATCTTGTTTTACTTTCTCAGTTCACAAATTTCTTAAAAATTTATTTACCATTTACAAGACTGAAAATACTTTAACAGTGATCCTGTTCAAAGTAATGAAAGCTTAAAAGGTATTTCTCCTATATAATTTTTTTTAAATAGGCATATATAGAAAGTTTCCAAGTCAAAAAGGATTATATGTTAAGTGGAATGTCTTATACTTGGAACACATTTTTCTGAGAAACAATGTTGTAAATGAGTTCAGATGTACTACTAATTCATGAATGTGTTTATCACATGTAGAAATGCTGCAAATATTATAGAGTGTATACTACTACTCTTTTCAGTAAATAAAATTAAAACTAGACAATGAAATAAAAATTTAATTTAATTTATGTACTATGCTTGAAGTAAGTCCACTTTTATTAGGGATATTTATCAGTGTAATTTTAAAATACACATTGGTTACTGTCTTTTCAAACATTTACTTTGAAAAAATTCTATACCTCATTATTGTTTTCATATAGTAAGTAGTAAACTTCACTGGATAAAATTGTGGAAATATTAAAAGTATGAAAGAATAAATTATGGCATTTTCTTGTAAATGAATGGAGTTGGAGAATATCATGGTAAGCAAAATAAGACAATCGCAAAACCAAAAGCTGAATGTTTTCTCTTATATGCAGTTGCTAATTCACAATAAGGGAAGAATAGAGTTATTTGAGATTAGGTAGAGGGGAGGGAAGGGAGAAAAAAGGAGAAAATATGGGGATAGGAAGTAGAATGAAACAGATATTATTACCTTCTATACATATATAACTGCATGGCTGTTGTGATTATACAACGTGTACAATCAGAAAAATAAGAAATTATACCCCATCTATGTATGATATGTCAAAGAGCATAACTGTATTCTATATAATGTCATATATAACTAATGAAATAAAAATACAAAAGAATTCAAGGAACAATAAATGTTGCTTAGGATGTGGGGAAAGTGTACACTCATACATTGCTGGTGGGACTTCAAGTTGGTACAACCATTGTTTTTGAGAAATCAAAAAAACTATGAATGGAACCAATATTTGACCCAGTTGTCCCACTCCTCAGTATATATTCAAAGGAAATAAAATCAGCATACTATAGTGACGCAGCCATATCAACATTTACAGCAGCTCAGTTCATAACAGCTAAGCTATGGAACTAACCTAGGTGCCCTTAAATAGATGACTGGATAACGAAAACACGGTATATATACAGAATGGAATAATATCCAACATTTGAAAAAAATTAATAGAACATTGTTTCTTACATTGAGTTGGAATTAATTGAAATCTGTGAACCAAATTTTATGCCATATACTTGCATAACATATTTTACCTTTAAAAGATGTTTGAAAAGTTATTATTATCAATACATTTTTTCTCAATTGAAAGAAGTTCAATTTTTCTATTCTTTATATAGTAAAATAATCTGATTTCCCTTAATATTAATATTTGCTGAAGTTTCTCTTTAAAATGTTGTATTTGGAGTTAAAAACATACTGTAGATGTGACCTGACCAATATGTGGTAGGAAATTAGTTTTTAGGCATGTTACATTGTTAATAGAAGTGTAATTTATTTCATATAGCTTGCATTCAATGTCTATTAAAATAGTTGATTTTTGAAATAAGATTTGTACCTTGGTTAAATTTGTGTATTTTTAGGTCAGTTATTGAGCATGTCAACTTTTAATAAATTCTGCTTGTTTTATCTGTTAATATTTGTGTATTCCATAATTTTTAAATACATTTTAGAATCTATTCAACTTTTAAAAAAATTGAACAGAACATTCTTAAAAATAGAGCCTGTTCTATTCCTAGAAGAGGTAGATTCCTTAGCTTGTCATTAGTCCTTTGGATGTGACGTTTTAGCTAGTGATATGTACTTGAAACTTATCATTATTATCATTATAATACCATTTACCAGATATTTTTATTTTATTTTATTTTATTTTAATTAATGTTTATTGTTGGTTGTTCAAAACATTACATAGTTCTTGATATATTATATTTCACACTTTGATTCAAGTGGAAAATGAACTCCCATTTTTACCCCATATACAGATTGCAGAATCACATCAGTTGCACATCCATTGATTTACATATTGCCATACTAGTGTCTGTTGTATTCTGCTGCCTTTCCTATCCTCTACCACCCCCCTCCCCCCTCCCCTCCCCTCTTCTCTCTCTACCCCCTCTACTGTAATTCATTTCTCCCCATATTTTTCCCCTTTCCCCTCACTTCCTCTTCTATGTAATTTTGTATACCCCTGAGGGTCACCTTCCATTTCCATGCAATTTCCCTTCTGTCTCCCTTTCCCTCCCACCTCTCATCCCTGTTTAATGTTAATCTTCTTCTCATGCTCTTCTTCCATACTCTGTTCTTAGTTACTCTCCTTATATCAAAGAAGACATTTGGCATTTTTTTAAGGGATTGGCTAGCTTCACTTAGCATAATCTGCTATAATGCCATCCATTTCCCTACAAATTCTATGATTTTGTCATTTTTTAATGCAGAGTAATACTCCATTGTGTATAAATGCCACATTTTTTTATCCATTCATCTATTGAAGGGCATCTAGGTTGGTTCCACAGTCTTGCTATTGTGAATTGTGCTGCTATGAACATGGATGTAGCAGTGTCCCTATAGTATGCTCTTTTTAGGTCTTTAGGGAATAGACCGAGTAGGGGAATAGCTGGGTCAAATGGTGGTTCCATTCGGAGCTTTCCAAGAAATCTCCATACTGCTTTCCAAATTGGCCGCACCAATTTGCAGTCCCACCAGCAATGTACAAGTGAACCCTTTTCCCCACATCCTCGCAGCACTTGTTGTTGTTTGACTTCCTAATGGCTGCCAATCTTACTGGAGTGAGATGGTATCTTAGGGTGGTTTTGATTTGCATTTCTCTGACTGCTAGAGATGGTGAGCACTTTTTCATGTACTTGTTGATTGATTGTATGTCCTCCTCTGAGAAATGTCTGTTCAGGTCCTTGGCCCATTTGTTGATTGGGTTATTTGTTATCTTATTGTCTATTTTTTTTTAATTCTTTGTATATTCTGGATATTAGGGCTCTGTCTAAAGTGTGAGGAGTAAAGATTTGTTCTCAGGACGTAGGCTCCCTATTTACCTCTCTTATTGTTTCTTTTGCTGAGAAAAAACTTTTTAGTTTGAGTAAGTCCCATTTGTTGATTCTAGTTATTAACTCTTGTGCTATGGGTGTCCTATTGAGGAATTTGGAGACCGACCCTACAGTATGTAGATCATAGCCAACTTTTTCTTCTATCAGACACCGTGTCTCTGATTTGATATCAAGTTCCTTGATCCACTTTGAGTTAACTTTTATGCATGGCGAGAGAAAGGGATTCAGTTTCATTTTGTTGCATATGGATTTCCATTTTTCCCAGCACCATTTGTTGAAGATGCTATCTTTCCTCCATTGCATGCTTTTAGCCCCTTTATCAAATATAAGATAGTTGTAATTTTGTGGATTGGTTTCTGTGTCCTCTATTCTGAACCATTGGTCCACCCGCCTGTTTTGGTACCAGTACCATGCTGTTTTTGTTACTATTGCTCTGTAGTATAGTTTGAAATCTGGTATAGCTATACCGCCTGATTCACACTTCCTGCTTAGCATTGTTTTTGCTATTCTGGGTCGTTTATTTTTTCATATGAATTTCATGATTGCTTTCTCTATTTCTACAAGAAATGCTGATGGGATTTTGATTGGCATTGCATTAAACCCATAAAGAACTTTTGGTAATATCACCATTTTGTTAGTCCTACCTATCCATGAACAGGGTATATTTTTCCATCTTCTAACATCTTCTTCTATTTCTCTCTTTAGGGTTCTGTAGTTTTCATTGTATAAGCCTTTCACCTCTTTTGTTAGGTTGATTCCCAAGTATTTTATTTTATTTTTTTGAGGATATTGTGAATGGAGTGGTTGTCCTCATTTCCATTTCAGAGGATTTGTCGCTGATACACAGGAATGCCTTTGATTTATGCGTGTTGATTTTATATCCTGCCACTTTGCTGAACTCATTTATTAGCTCTAATAGTTTCTTTGTAGACCCTTTTGGGGCTGCTAGGTATAGAATCATGTCACCTGCAAATAGTGATAATTTGAGTTCTTCTTTTAATATTTTTATGCCTTTAATTTCTTTCGCCTGTCTAATTGCTCTGACCAGTGATTCGAGAATTATTTTGAACAGAATGGTGAGAGAGGGCATCCCTGTCTTGTTCCAGATTTTAGAGGGAATGCCTTCAGTTTTTCTCCATTCAAAATGATGTTAGCCTGAGGCTTAGCATAGATTGCTTTTACAATATTGAGGTATGTTCCTGTTATCCCTAGTTTTTCTAGAGTTTTGAACATAAAGGGATGCTGTACTTTGTCGAATGCTTTTTCTGCATCTATCGAGATGATCATATGGTTCTTATTTTTATGCCTATTGATGTGGTGAATAACATTTATTCATTTCCGTGTATTGAACCAGCCTTGCATCCCAGGGATAAATTCTACCTGATCATGGTGCACAATTTTTTTGATATGTTTTTGTATCCGATTCGCCAGAATTTTATTGAGTATTTTTGCATCTAGGTTCATTAGAGATATTGGTCTGTAGTTTTCTTTCTTTGAAGTGTCTTTGTCTGGTTTAGGAATCAGGGTGATGTTGGCCTCGTAGAATGAATTTGGAAGTTCTCCCTCTTTTTCTATTTCCTGAAATAGCTTGAAAAGTGTTGGTATTAGTTCCTTTTTAAAGGTTTTGTGAAACTCTGCTGTAAACCCATCGGATCCTGGGCTTTTCTTAGTTGGTAGTCTTTTGATGGCTTCTTCTATTTTCTCAATTGATATTGGTCTGTTTAGGTTGTCAATATCCTCCTGACTCAATCTGGGCAGATCATATGACTTAAGAAATTTATCGATGCCTTCACTATCTTCTATTTTATTGGAGTATAAGGATTCAAAATAATTTCTGATAATCTTATGTATTTCTGAAGTGTCTGTTGTGATATTGCCTTTTTCATCCTGTATGCTAGTAATTTGAGTTCTCTCTCTACTTCTCTTCGTTAGCGTGGCTAAGGGTCTGTTGATTTTATTTATTTTTTCAAAGAACCAACTTTTAGTTTTGTCAAATTTTTCAATTGTTTCTTTTGTTTTTATTTCTTTGATTTCAGCTCTGGTTTTAATTATTTCTTGCCTTCTATTTCTTTTGCTGTTGTTTTGCTCTTCTTTTTCTAGGATTTTGAGATGAAGTATGAGATCATTTATTTGTTGGTTTTTTCCCTTTTTAAGGAATGAACTCCAAGCAATGAATTTTCCTCTTAGAACTGCTTTCAGTGTGTCCCATAGATTTCGATATGTTGTCTGTGTTTTCATTTATCTCTCAGAATTTTTTAATTTCCTCCTTGATGTCTTCTATAACCCATTGATCATTCAGTAACCTATTGTTCATTCTCCAAGTGATGTATGATTTTTCCTTACTTCTTTTATCATTGATTTCAATTTCATTCCATAATGATCAGATAAGATGCATGGTATTATCTCTACTCCTTTAATTTGTCTAAAGTTACCCTGTGACATAATATATGATCTATTTTTGAGAAGAATCCATGTGTTGCTGAGTAAAAAGTGTAACTGATTGATGGTGGGTGGTATATTCTATATATGTCAATTAAGTCTAGGTTATTAATTATGTTATTCTGTTCTATAGTTTTATTATTCAACTTTTGTTTGGAAGATCTGTCCAGTGGTGAGAGAGGTGTGTTGAAGTCTCCCATGATTATTGTATGGTGGTCTATTAGACTCTTGAACTTGAGAAGAGTTTGTTTGATGAACATCGTTGCACCATTGTTTGGGGCATATATATTTATGATTGTTATGTCTTGTTGGTGTATGGTTCCCTTGAGCAGTATGTAGTGTCCCTCTTTATTCCTTTTGATTAACTTTGGCTTGAAATCTATTTTGTTTGATATGAATATGGATACTCCTGCTTGTTTCCAAAGTCCATATGAGTGATATGATTTTTCCCAACCTTTCACCTTCAGTCTATGTATGTCTTTTCCTATCAAATGTGTCTCCTGAAGGCAGCATATTGTTGGGTCTTGTTTTGTGATCCATTCTACTAGCCTGTGTCTCTTAATTGGTGAGTTTAAGCCATTAACATTTAGGATTATTATTGAGATATGGTTGTTCTTCCAGCCATGCTGCGCCCCTCCCCTGACTCAGGCAATGGCAAGGCCCTACTGAGGTGGATGCACAAGGCGTCCATCCTCTGGAGGAGCACAGTATGTTTCTGGGAATGGGCTAATTTGTTTTTGTATTCCTTTAATAAGTATACTTGTGACTTCTCATATGACCATTACGTATGAAGGAAAAAACATGACTTTCCCAATTAATGCAACTACTTCTAAAGAATAGATCTGTTTGCTCTAAATGCAATGATTCAGCTGTGGAGTGTAAATTGTTAATGTCTAATGAAAAATTCCCTGTATTCCTGTCAAGGAAGTTTTTGAGAAATTAAATTAAAATCTAGAGAAGAAAAACTAATGTTAAGAAGACAGATTAGTGCTTAGTACTGGGCAACTTGTTCTTGTTCCTGTGCACAATGGTTTGTGCTCTTACTCTTGTTTGATTAAAATTAATAACAAGTCAACCACTTGCCATAACCATGGCACCGGTTCCAGTCAGTAAGTCAAGAAAGAATAGTCAAGGTGTAGGCCAATAGTTTGGGACATTTGTAACTATTATTAAAAGCCAACTAAGCAGAAACAGCTCAAAGCAAAACACGAACTGAAAGTACAAATGTTTGCTTATGCACAAGCCAAGTTACATTCTTCAATTCTGATTGTAGCTAGGTAATGTTTTGTTTCTTTGAATAATGATTCCTGTTTTGTAACCACAAAGTACTGTGAGCCTGCCAAAATGAAAAGTATATATGATCAAATTCACAAGTAAAGATTGGGATCAACACCTGCACTTTGGTGTCTGTGTTGTTTCTCCACCCCTCTTTCGCAGACTCCTCACCATCCGTTCGTCTCCTGAGACCCCCTGTTGGAGCTGGTCTCTGACATCTGGCGCCCGAACAGGGACGATCTGTAATCCGTAAGTCTGATGCATTCATTTCATTCAGAAGTTTTCGGGTGAGCATAGGATTCTTACCTAGGGTACTGCAGACCCCTTAGCAAGGTGCTAAGTAAGTGAAGGGTAAGTAATCAGAGAACTTATTTTGAGAAGTCATGGGCCATAAGGAGTCTAAAGAAAGGGGACTCTTTATTGATATAGCTAAGCATATGCTCCATAAATGGGGCATTTCAGCTTCTTCTAAGAAGTTAAGATATTTTTTTCATTTTATTCAAGAATGCTCTCCTTGGTTCCCTGAGGAAGGAACCTTAAATTTAGAAACATGGAAAAAACTAGGTAAAGAGATGAAGGTTTATTATGATCATCATGGGCCAGAAAAGATTCCTGTAGATGCTTTTGCGTTATGGAATGTTTTTAAAGATGCTTTGGATCCGACCCATGAGGCAGTTTGTTTGGCTAGTCAAGTGACTGAGTCTGAACAAACCCCCTTAATTGGGGCTGCTGCTACATCTAGATTTTATAAAACTACATCCCCTCAACAGTCTCAATCTGCTGATGTACAAGGGGATGAAGAGGAGAAAGAACAACTTTCTCCTCAAGATCAGAAGGACTTAGAGGAGGCTACAGCTCAATATCATAACTCTGATTGGCCACCAAATTTGTTAGTTTCTGTGTCTCCAGAGCCTCCTTAGAGCTTTAAATAAAACTATGGAAACTATGGGAGCCTTACAACTGGGTCTCCCATCTCCTACTGCTATAACTAAAGATCATAACATAATGGTGATAGACTTATAAGATTGCTTCTTTACAGTTCCTTTAGCCAAACAAGATTGTAAACATTTTGCTTTTAGTCTGCCTTCCCCAAATTTACAAAGACCTTATTAAAGATTTCAATAGAAAGTTTTGCCTCAGGGAATGAAAAATAGCCCCACCTTATGTCAAAAGTTTGTTGATGCAGCCTTAGTCTCCACGAGAAGTAAGTTTCCATCTGGATATATAATTCATTATATGGATGATATTTTATTAGCTCATGCTGATTATTTGATACTCCAACAAATACTTAATTTTATGATTACAAGTTTACAAGACTGGGGATTAAAAATTGCTCCTGATAAAATTCAAACTCAGGCTCCTTTTTCTTACCTAGGAAGATTAATTAATTCCAACAATATAACTTCTCAAAAAATACAGATTAGGGTTGATTCTTTACACACTTTAAATGATTTTCAAAAACTTCTTGGGGATATTAATTGGATTAGGCCTTACGTAAAATTAACCACTGCTGACCTTAAACCTTTATTTGAAATTTTACAGGGAAATTCAAATCCAAATTCACCTAGACAATTATCTCCTGAGGAAAAGAAGGCTTTATTTAAGGTGGAGAAGGCTATTTCAGATCATTATTTACAACAAACAGACTACAATTAGCCCTGGATGTTAATAATCTTACAGACTTCACACACTCCTACTCGATGCCTATGGCAGGATGATCTTTTAGAATGGATTCATTTGCCTTCTACTCCAAAAAAGATTAATATTTCGTATCCCACCCAGGTGTCATTATTATTTTATAAAGGTAGACTTCAAAGTAGAGAGCTCTTTGGACGAGATCCATCCTCCATTATTATTCCATATAAAAAGGAACAATTAGATTTCTTATTAAATGTTAATGATGAATGGCCTATAGCATTACAGGGATTCTATGGAGAAATATTGTTTCATTTGCCTAACCACCCATTACTACATTTTATGACTAAGGTAAATACTATTTTTCCTAAAAACTTTTCTCATGTGCCCCTCGATGAGGCTTCTCTAATTTTTACAGATGGATCCTCTAATGGAATAGCTGTTACTATTATAGATGACCAAGAGCCAATAGTCCAACAAACAACCAAAACCTCTGCTCAAAGGACGGAATTAATAGCTATTATAACTGCTTTTGAAAAGGTTACACAGCCTTTTAATCTTTATACTGATTCCCAATATATAGTTAATCTCTTTCCAGCCATAGAAACATCTTCTTTGTCCTCTCATTCATCAATTGTTAATATATTACAAAAGTTACAAAAATTAATATTACAGAGATCCTATAAATTTTTTATTGGACATATTAGAGGACATTCTAACTTACCTGGACCTTTAGTGGCAGGAAATGCTAAAGCTGATTTATTAACTAGGACTGTTTATAACGTTATTGAACAAGCTACTAAAGATCATCAATTACATCATCAAAATTCTGCTGCTCTTAGAGCACAGTTTCATATAACTAAAGAACAAGCTAGACAAATTGTTAAACAATGTCAAATCTGTCATACTCACATTCCTTCTCCACAGATGGGTGTCAACCCTAGGGGTTTATTACCTAACAAATTGTGGCAGATGGATGTTACTCATATTCAAGAGTTTGGAAAGTTATCTTTTGTTCATGTTTGTGTGGGTACTTTCTCACATGTTATTTTTCCTACAGCATGTACTGGAGAAGCTTATAAGGATATTGCCCAACATCTTTTTGCCTCCTTTGCATATATGGGATTACCTCTTCATATTAAGACAGACAATGCTCCTGCTTATATTTCAAAAACCTTTAAACACCTGTGTCAGACACTTAACATAGTTCATTCCACAAGCATCCCCTATAACCCACAAGGACAAGCCATAGTGGAAAGAGCTCATCAGACCTTAAAATCTCAAATTAATAAATTAAAAGAGGGGGAACTACATTATAGCTCTCCTTATCAAATTCTTCAACATGCTCTATTTGTTATTAATCATTTAAATGTAAATGATTCTAAATTAACTCCAATGAAGCATCATTGGTCTGAGCAAACAGTAACTCAAAAACCTTTAGTTAAATGGAAAGATCTTCTTACTGGACAGTGGAAAGGACCTCATATTCTCTTAACATCGGGTCGAGGATATGCTTGTGTGTTTCCACAGGACGTTACTTCACCTTTGTGGATTCCAGATCGACTCATCAGACATTATGACTCACCCATATCGCAGGCGGAGGTTCCTCCCCAAGCCATACCCAAGGATGCCATCGACCCAGGATGAAGAACTTGCCAAGGACATGACTAATCTTCACCTTCATTCCCCTCGACAGGCACGAACAACATTGACATCAAAATTACCTTCCTGGGGTCAAATAAAACATCTGACCAGTCAGACACAAAACTTGGTTGTTAGCCAAAGTGCCTCTGCCTCTCCTGAAAAGGTGTTTCTTGCTATGCTAGCACTCTTATCCTGTCAGGTATCACTGATTTCTGCTAATCAATCTTATTGGGCTTATTTTCCTGATCCTCCTCTTTTAAGAGTTACTGATTGGGGAAAACTTAATATTAAGGTGTTTACTGATAATCCTGATTTGTTAGGAGGGATTTCTGATTCCCTTATTCCTCATAAGATGTCCTATAATATTAATTTCAAGGGTTTAATAGAAGAGACTCCTATTTGCTTTGCTACTGATAATAAATTCATCCCTCAAGGATGTATGCCTATTAATTATAGACAATATTTTACTGATTGCCCTCCTGGCTTCCCAGACATGGATGATAAAAAGGAGCAGCCTTTGGCTTCTCGAAATGGTTTCTTTAGGATATTATATAGTTAATGAAACCTATGTTAATAAAACATTACCTGAAGCCATTCATCCATGTGGATTAAAGAATAACAAAAAAGATTTTTATTGGAATAATATGATTGATCCTTGGGAAGAATTTCCTCATTGGTTTCAATGTGGATTTATACAAAGGACACAAGTCTTTCAGCCGAAGTCTTCAGATGTTAAGATCTATGACTGGTCTGCTTCTTCCCCTCATTTTGATTACAAAAATTATTTTAAGACTAAATCTCAAAAATTTAATCATACTGAAGGAATGTATACAAGTTCTCCTCTTCAGACTTGTCTGGAAATCAATCAAAAACATCTCCGTCCAAATCAAACACCTCAAATTAAAAAATAAAAAAGGGGGAAATGCTGCGCCCCTCCCCTGACTCAGGCAATGGCAAGGCCCTACTGAGGTGGATGGCACAAGGCGTCCATCCTCTGGAGGAGCACAGTATGTTTCTGGGAATGGGCTAATTTGTTTTTGTATTCCTTTAATAAGTATACATGTGACTTCTCATATGACCATTACGTATGAAGGAAAAAACATGACTTTCCCAATTAATGCAACTACTTCTAAAGAATAGATCTGTTTGCTCTAAATGCAATGATTCAGCTGCGGAGTGTAAATTGTTAATGTCTAATGAAAAATTCCCTGTATTCCTGTCAAGGAAGTTTTTGAGAAATTAAATTAAAATCTAGAGAAGAAATACTAATGTTAAGAAGACAGATTAGTGCTTAGTACTGGGCAACTTGTTCTTGTTCCTGTGCACAATGGTTTGTGCTCTTACTCTTGTTTGATTAAAATTAATAACAAGTCAACCACTTGCCATAACCATGGCACCGGTTCCAGTCAGTAAGTCAAGAAAGAATAGTCAAGGTATAGGCCAATAGTTTGGGACATTTGTAACTATTATTAAAAGCCAACTAAGCAGAAACAGCTCAAAGCAAAACACGAACTGAAAGTACAAATGTTTGCTTATGCACAAGCCAAGTTACATTCTTCAATTCTGATTGTAGCTAGGTAATGTTTTGTTTCTTTGAATAATGATTCCTGTTTTGTAACCACAAAGTACTGTGAGCCTGCCAAAATGAAAAGAATATATGATCAAGTTCACAAGTAAAGATTGGGATCAACACCTGCACTTTGGTGTCTGTGTTGTTTCTCCACCCCTCTTTCGCCGACTCCTCACCATCCATTCGTCTCCTGAGACCCCCTGTTGGAGCTGGTCTCCGACACAGCCATATTCGTTTATTTATGTTACTAAACATGGTTTGTTTTTCTCTTTGATTATCCCCCCCCCTTTACTGTACTACCTCCTGCTGTTGGTTTTCATTGATATTTTCCATTTCCTCTTCCTGTAATATTTTGCTGAGGATGTTTTGGAGAAATGGTTTTCTAGCTGCAAATTCTTTTAACTTTTGTTTATCATGGAAGGTTTTAATTTCATCTTCCATGCTGAAGCTTAATTTCGCTGGATACACAATTCTTGGTTGGAACCCATTTTCTTTCAGTGTTTGAAATATGTTATTGCAGGATCTTCTAGCTTTCAGAGTCTGTGTTGAAAGGTCAGCTGTTATCCTGATTGGTTTACCCCTAAATGTAATCTGCTTCCTTTCTCTTGTAGCTTTTAAAATTCTCTCCTTATTCTGTATGTTGGGCATCTTCATTATAATGTGTCTAGGTGTGGATCTCTTATGATTTTGCACATTCGGCGTCCTGTATGCTTCTAGGATTTGGGATTCTGTCTCATTCTTCAAGTCTGGGAAGTTTTCTCGTATTATTTCATAGAATAGATTGCTCATTCTTTTGGTTTGGACCTCTATACCTTCCTGTATCCCAATGACTCTTAAGTTTGGTCTCTTTATGTTATCCCATATTTCTTGAATGTTCTCCTCATGGTTTCTTAACAGTCTTGCTGAGCTGTCTATGTTCTTCTTCAATTGAAATACTTTGTCTTCATTGTTTGATGTTCTATATTCTAAGTATTCTACTCTGCTGGTAGTATTCTCAATTGAGTTTTAAGTTGGATTATTGCTTCCTGCATTTCTAGGATTTCTGTTTGTTTGTTTTTTATAACCTCTATCTCCCTGTATGATTGATCTTTTGCTTCTTGGATTTGTTTATGTAATTCATTGTTGAAGTGGTTGAAGTGATCTTTCATTGTCTGATTTTGCTGTTTAATGTCTTTCTTGAGACTCCAGATCATCTGAAGCATGTATATCCTGAATTCGTTATCTGAAATTCCATCTGCTGCAGATATTACCTCTTCTAAAGTTGAGTTGACCTGCATTGCTTGTGGTCCTTTCTTTCCTTGTCTTTTCATACTGATCATGTTTCTTTCTGCTTGGTGAAACTGTTGTGTTATTGATTTTCCCCCCTATATATTTATATTGCTCTTGTATAGTTGCAAAGTCTCCCTCACAGGCTTTGGCAGTGGTTCTGCACCTCCTCCAATTGGGGCAATGTACCTACCTCGCTGGCAGTCCACTGGGACTGTTCTTTCGGTGGGCCTGTTCTTTCAGTGGTCACAGGTCCACCTACCTTGCAGGCGGGAGCAGCGGCTCTGCCCCTCCACGGGCAGATAGGCCTGTTCTGTCTGTCGGTTGCAGGTCTGTCTACCTAGCAGGCGCTGGTGGCGGCTCTGCCCCTTCCCCAATTGGTGCAATGGCGGTCCACTGGGCCTGTTCTGCTGGTGGGTCGCAGGTCTGCCTACCTTGCAGACGCAGGGGGCAGCTCTGCCCCTCCACGTGTTGCTGGGCCTGATCTGCCGGTGGGTCTCAGCTCTGCCTGCCTTGCAGGCACGTGGGGCAGCTCTGCCCCTCCAGGGTTTGCTGGGCCTGTTCTGTCTGTGGGTCACAGGTCCACCTACCTTGCAGGCGCAGGGGGTGGCTCTGCTGCTCTGCGGGTTTCTGGGGCTGTTGTGCTGGTGGGTCACAGGTCCGCCTACCTTGCAGGCGCGCGGCAGCTCTGCCCCTCCCCCAACTGGGGCGATGTGTCTGGTGGGCCACTGCACCTGTTCTTTTTGTGGTCACGGTTCTGCCTACCTTACAGGCGCGTGGGGCAACTGTGCCCCTCCGTGGGTTTGCTGGGCCTGACCTGCCCATGGGTCGCAGGTCCGCCTACCTTGCAGGTGCGTGGGGGGGGGTGGTGCTGCCTCTCTGCAGAATTCTGGGCCTGTTCTGCTGGTGGGTCAATGGTCCGCCTACCTTGCAGGCGCCCGGTGTCTCTGCCCCTCCCCCAACCGGGGCGATGTGTCTGGCAGGCCACTGGGCCTGTTCTGTCGGTGGTCATGGTTCCGCCTACCCTGCAGGCATGTGGTGCAGCTGTGCCCCTCCACAGGTTGCTGGGCCTGACCTGCCAGTGGGTTGCAAGTCCGCCTACCTTGCAGGCGCAGGGGGTGGCTCTGCCACTCAGCGGGTTGCTGAGCCTGATCTCCAGATATTTTGAATGTAGGTACTTTTCTAAGTAACTTTGTATGTATTAATTAATTTAATCCTCGTAATGCTATTTTAAAAATATTTATTTTTTAGTTTTAGGTGGACACAATATCTCTATTTTATGTTTATGTGTTGTTGAGGATTGAACCCAGTGCCTCACATGTGCTAGGCAAGCACTCATCTACTGAGCCACAACCCCAGTCCATCCTCATAATACTTTTATAAAGGAGGTTTTATTTCCATTTTACAAATGACTGAGTTACATATTTTCAAGAATTGTAAAAGTCCTGGCATTTTATTGAACTTTCAAGCTAATAAACTAGACAGTCACTGTTTTATTGCTGTTTGTAGAAGACACAAGATCCCTGGGTCAGAAGCAGAAGACCTTATTACTCACTGTACAGCAGATAACATGAGCTTCATGTTGGGTTTTGTTTCCTTGACTCCCAAGTCGCTCAGGGGCTCTGCAGAGTAGCTTGAGTTGATCTAAAATGAGAAACCTCCAATTTAGAAAATATCATCTTCTATAATGGACTGTCCCTTGTTCCAGAAGGAGACAATGTCTCTGTATTCCAGGGCTTTGTATTCAAAAAGATACATGCAAAAAGTAGTACAAGGGTTGGTTTTGTGGCTGACTTAGAGTTAAGGTGCTTACCTAGTATGCATGAGGTCCTGGGATAGAACTAAGAACCACACCCACACATGCATACAAAGTGCAGAACAAAAACTCACAGTGCTACTTCTTGCAGAACATGCAAGGATAGAAGAGGCTTGTGGGAAAATGCCTCTCATCTTAGATGTTAAGAAATTTTCCAAATTAAACAAGTAATGAGTGGATTAACTCCAAGTTGGCCACAATAGATTTTCTCCACATTTTCTTGATTCAAATATTATGCAGTTAAGACATTTCTGTGATCCACTTATCTAGTAACCATGTCGGAAAAGGAAACAAGATTTGGCATGGCTTATTTTTAACAAATCCATGGCAGGTTCTATTTTTTTTTTTAATGTAAGTGCTAACAAACCATCTGTTTAATAACCTGTTCTAAAAATTTATTTGAAGCTCACTGATCTTGGTTTTCCAGAGTTCCTTTAACTTAAAAATTATTACAGAGTTTTTTGCCACTAGTATCTATTGTGTCTCTTCTCTTGTTGTAATTCTCTTGTTATAAAACTTATGAACTTATTTTTTGAAAAATCTGTCATCCACTGGTCTTATAACATCTGGTCTTATTTAAAGAGACTTGACACCTCATTACTTCCTGACCTTTGATTTACTTATTAATTATATTTGATATTCTCTGTAGCTTTAACATGTTAACTATTTGGTGGAAAAGCTAAAAGTCACTTAGAATTGAAGAAGTTCTGATTCATCTCAGTTATCTGAGGATAATATACCATTATCACCAAATAGTAGGCTCATCTGTTCCTTAATATTTTCCCATAGTTAAATAAGATCTTGAAATATCCTTAGAATGTTTTTTCTTTGGTATGCTTCAGTCATATTTCTGTACTATTTTTTACCATTTTTGTCATTTTGAGGTTGAATACTTCCTGTGTAATTCTTGTGTTGCATTGAGTATTTCCTATTTTTTATTAGTTTCTTTGTTAATGCTGGAAGGTCATAATTTTGTTTTCAATAATTATAATTTTTAATAGATGATATAGCCTAAGCCCCTTTTGATTTTAGAGGTTATTGGAAAGTTATCATATGTAGCAGGGGTCAACAATAGTTTTTGGAAAAGAGCTAGATGGTTAATGTTCACCCTCAGTCTCTGTTGAAACTATTCATCACTGCCATTGAAACCAAACAGCTATGTACAATACCTAAATGAATGAGCATAGATTTGTTCCAGTAAGGTTACTTTTTCATACACTTTTTTTATATTTTTTCAACTCTTCCCCAAATGCTGTTCAAAATTAAGCATTGGGCCAGTTTTAGCTTATTGACTATATTTTGACAGATACAGACACATAAGTTTATTCATATTCATATAAACATATAAGTTTATTCATATAATCTGCAGGAGATGGGGGAGATGGATGAAAAGACTAAGTATGAGAGTAAAGTTTTTTCAAACTCCATTACTAAAATCCACGTCAGGTTTCATTCACATGCTTGGAATTTTAAGGTGAACATTGACTTGGACTTCTGAGAATTCTGTCATAAGCTCTTTCATGAAATAGTTATTCCCATTTTGCTGTAATTAATTCTAAAGTAGTAGTTCTTATTAAGTCTTCAAAGAGAGGAATTATTAATTTATTATATGCTTGACTTTTGGCATGATTATTATTGAAATATAAATATGGAGTATAAAGTAAAATATCTTTCTGAGTCATAGGAGTTAGATAAGGAGGTTGGGGCAAAAAATGTCAGAAATATCCCTAGATAGGTAGAAGAGTAATGAAGCATCACAACTTGCAGAGTACAGAAGCAACTTTATTAAGAGATAAAACTTTAGCACACCTGAGAGCATTTTATTGCTTGCTGTAAGTGAAAAATTAACTCTGATAACTTTGCTATTTGTAAGACTAATTTGGGAAAACACAAAATGCTGATTCTCATGTCTTGCCCTGTGTTTCTACAGGTAATAGAATATTTCTGTCTCTATAGGTAATGGAAATCTTTGATTTTATGTCTAGGGACCAAATTACATAAGGGAGAGATTACAATTGGATTCTTTAGATTAAGACAATGAGAGAGATTGAAAATAATAAAATTATTATTTATGACTATTATTATTTCTTATGGCCTAGGTGCAAGGAGATGAGTGAGCACCTGGCTGGAAAGGGATATCTGAAAGCTGAGCACAACAGGGCTCTCTCTCAACCAGTCAGCAAGCCTGTTTTACTTGGTTTGATTGTGTGCCTTTGGGTTAGAAGTATTTTGAACTGTATTTACATAGAGTGGCTCTTTAGGTAGTTTTTTGTTTTATCCATTTATGTATTATAGTATTTCTTATATTTTTGAAAGAGCAAATCCCACCTTATAGAGTTTTTCTGGGGGAATGTTTCTGTTCTTATGTTTGATGTATACTTTGTAGATTATACAGTGTTAGCTGGAAGAGATGGGGGAGATGAATGAAAAGACCAAGAATGAGAGTACAGTTATTTTCCCTGATGTTCTTTCTTCTTTGCTATGGGCAAAGGCACAACAGAAAGCCAGGAGATCGACTGTGGGACACCTACACATACACTCCTCCCTTTTTCTTTTTCAAAACACATCTCTCTCTTTTTTTTGGCAGTATGTCTAATGTAGGAATAATGTGTTATATTTTGTTATGAGAGCTGTAAATTGAACATCATCATTTCTTTTTTCCCTTGCATTTTTAATCATATCTGTTGTCATATTCAATATCTTGACTAAGCAATTTGTGATTTTTGATTTTTAACTAACCCTAAATACCCAGCCCATATTTTTCCCTTTGAATTCATTTTGAGTTTTCTTTGACTAAATTAAATGTCTTTAAAATGTGAAAGCCATTATCATTTTAAGGCTCAGAGGACATCCTTCTATTTTATAATTTTGCTCTTACTTGTGAAATAACTTCAGAAAATATGAAATATTTATGAAATATATGAACTTTTTCCTTCTGAATCTTTAAAGTTTTGATTCATTGTCTCAGGTGGTTGCTGCTCTGTTGAATGAAAGTTCTTTTTTATAATCTTATACATAGTAATTTACCAATGTCATAGTCAGAAGGCTTTCAGAAGAGAAAGATTTTTCAATAAAGGATTTAGGAAAAATACATTCTACTCTCTTTTAGAGTTAAGACAACAAGAAATGAAGTACTTATGAGTCAGAACTTGGCTGTGTGAGGAAATACAGACAAGACTGTTGTTTTATTACATTAATTGCAATATTTGTATGATCTAAATAACAAAAAGTGCAAGAAGACCTAATTTACCCAGGTATGAGGGCTGCTAAGCCACTTATGGCTATTGAACTCTCATGGTTTTCCTCAAAGTGAAGTTTTCTTTGAGTTTTATGAAAAATGTTAATGCAGGATGAAGAAATACAAGTAGAGGTGAAAATACTGTTTGTTGGCAGATGTAATTCAAATTTAAGAAAAATTTAATTGAAATGTATATATATATTAATATGTACATTTTGTAGACTTTTTTCCATAAAGAACTACACCATATTCTTGTTTTAATTACATTTTCCAACAAGAAAACTTAGTCACTTTGATAGTTCTTAAATTTCAATGTTCAATATTCAAAGTAAATTTAGTATGTTTTTTTTCTTTTTTGGTACCAGAGATTGAACCCAGGGGTGCTTAACCACTGAGCCATATTCACAGCCCTTTTGGTGTGTGTATTTATTTATTTATTTACTTAGTTTCAAGTAAGGGTCCTTCTAAGTTGCTTTGGGCCTTGGTAATTTGCTGAAGCTGGTTTGATCTTGAGATCCCCCTGCTCAGCCTGCCCAGCTGCTGGGAGTACAGGTATATCCCACCATGTCCAGAAACTTAGTGTGTACTTTGATGCAGCAGTTCCACTCACCCATGAATAATATCTATGTAAAGTATGACACACCAAGGTAAGCATTGAATGAATGATTTATGTATTATTGTTAGAAAATAAAAGCATTTATTTGAATAAAGAGCACTAATATGTTTTAACTTGGTAATTTTATAAAATGTTACAGATGATGCTATTGAGAAAATATCTTGAATAAATTTGCTACTTGTAAGACTAATTTGAGAAAACACAAAATGCTGATTCTCATTTCTTGCCCTGTGTCTCTATGGGTAATAGAAAATTTCTGTCTCTACAGGTAATAGAAATCTTTGATTTTATCTGTAGGGACCAAATAACATAAAGGAGAGATTACAATTAGATTCTTTAGAATAAGACAATGAAAGAGAGACTGAAAGTAATAAAATTGTTATTTATGACTAATAAATAACAAAACCCAGAGTAAGTGAGTTATTCCTCTTTCTAGCCAGTGGTTTTCTGATGTACCACACTGCTCCTGGTGAACTGGGCATTTGACTCTTCTGAATGCCTCTTAGATATTAACTGCCTGGGGTGAAAAACAATTTATTCTTTTTCTTTTGCAGTTCCTTGCAGTGTTAGTCCACAGGTAGAAGCCAAGCAGCGATATTAGTTAATGGAGATGTGGACTTGACAGTGTGGAAAGAGGCTTGGCATCTGATGGATGGAGAGTGAATCCTGAGTAAGTCGCATCTTGGCTGCATGACGTAGGGTGCCTTATATGATTTCTTAACCTACTTTTCTCATCAGTAAAATATAGATGAAAATATCTGTATCATAGTTCTTTTGTATGATTTAAAAAGAATATTGGCTGGAGTTGTAGCTCCTTGGTAGAGTACTTGCCTAGCATGTGTGAGACAATGGTTTGATCCTCAGTACTGCATATAAATAAATGCATAAAATAAAAGTTTATCAAAAACAATAACAACAGAAAAGAATATTTGCAAACATCCGACATAGTACCTGCTAACTGGTAGATGCCCACAATTCAGTTTAACTATGGATGTTTTGGCTTTCTTTTTTCCAGCCTAATACCCCCTTTTCCCTGTGATATGTTTTTATTTGTGTGTTGGCTTTGTTTCATATGTTTTCCATCTTAAAAATTAGACTGCTTTGTTTGGTACTCTAGGATGGAGCAACCCATTTTGCTAAGAGCATCTTTATATCTGACCCTGTAAATTCTGAGAAGCTGGAAGTAAAGGGAAATATACATTTAACCTGAAGCAGATATATCATGTTCCTCATTTCTTGCTCCCTTTGGTTAGGCAGTTATGTTACAAACAACTGATCCAGGAATATTCTTAGGCGGAAAATCTGACTTTGTGGATATGCTCAGAAGCCAAATGTTGTCTCTGCCTGAACTAGTATCTCTTGGGAAACTTGAAACATGAAACTTAAAAGTTAGTTTTTTATTTTGTTTGTGGTATTTACAAGTGAAGGTATAAGTGTTTTTTATGAAGTTCTCTGAAGCTATTAGATGTGGCAAAACTAGATATCACCTCATTTCATTTTAAGATTTTGTCTTAGCTTTGCAGCATTTTCTTTTATGTTTTATCAAAAGCTGTAGATCTCAATTTGCTTTTCAATATGATGTTTTTAGATTAATAACTGAGTCGTTACAATAAAATTATATTTCCTGGAGCAATATGTTTTATAAACAGTTTTATATAATAAATGTAAGATTCCTCATTCCTGGATATCATTTTGACTCCTGTTAGTACTTTTGCTGCCTTCCATTAATGGCTTTGGATGGAATGATTTCACATCTTTTAAGTGCATATCTTTGGTAATTTCTATCAAGATTCTCTTCTGAGGAACTCTACAGAGACCTGTAAGAATCTAAGGTGGGAATTTTACTCTTAACTTGGCTACATTGTAAATTTAGGATGCCAATTTTTCTGGCTGTGATGTAAAGCGATCTTCTATTTAATATATAAGTGAGGCTAATTAATTTTCAGTTTCTACTGAAATTGCAATCTTCTCCTTTCTCTCTAAATGGCGCAGACCTTTTTATTCTATGGTTTGAGCTCCTCACAGAGTTACCCTGTTGTCATTAATATACTATCCTATGTGTGCTGTCCACCACTTTAAACATTCACACTAGGGAAGTTAGGTTGAAAAATTAGAATCTTTCTTACATCTTTCAGACAGAAAGGAAGCACTAAGGAACAACGTTTTAAAGATACTTTTACACTCATGTCTTCCCTCTTCTTCAGTGCTAGGAAAATATATGGGATAATTTAGTCAAAGAAGTGCAATTCCCTTTCCCTTTTGTCTGGGAAAAATAATTTTTGAGTAGATATGTGCTCTGTGGAAGAAAGGTTTGGCAAGTAATATATATTCTTTAGCATATTGGTATTGGGAGCATATGCTAGTGATCCTACCCTAAAAAAACTTATGCTTAAAAAGTGGTTACTGTGTGAGGATAGTAACTATTCTTATATGGTATTGTTATATGGTATTGTGTCATGGGGAGGGCTTTATTTTAACTAAGAGGAATGAATGAATTAAAGCCAATATACAAATTCTTAGGAAATTAGAGTTTCTCAGTAGATCAATTTATTTGAAAATTAATTTCTATTTATAAATGTGTATCTAAGTTTAAAATATTTTACATGTTGCTTCTTTTCATCTGCTAAATCTAGGTTACATAGAATGATGAACTGTAGCTATTGATATTGGTCTACCTTGTCCTCAGGGGAAAAATATGCCTATACATGTAACATGTGATACAATATTAGTATTTAATAAAGTGCAAGAGAATACCAAAAGTTTTGAAATTTTACTTGCTTGTTTTTTTTTTAATTTGAGGAAATAAACACTCTGTATTCCTCACCTTAATTGCCAACTGTGCCCTAGAGAGTTGGACACCAAGGATTTGTCACAATTTTTGTTTCCTTCAGGAAAAGCAGGGCATCACAAAAAAAGTGAATATTTTGTTGTATAATGGTATTTTTTCATTATTAATTTATTTAAGCACTTTTTTATTTTTATAAATTATTTTTGTATCCTAAGATCATGTGTTGTATGTGTATATACATCCTTAATGTCATGCATTCTGTCTCATCTTTATAATTTGTTCCAGTAGTACAAATAAAAATAATAATTTAGTTTTCTGAAATATAATCACAGTCATTTAATTAGAATGTTGCATGTGGAAATAAAAAAGGAAGTTGTTTTTTAAATTTATTTCTTGTTCTAATTTGTTATATATGACAGAGGAATGTATTACAATTCATATTACACATATAAAGCACAATTTTTTCATATCTCTGGTTGTATACAAAGTATATTCACACCATTCATGTCTTTACTATACTTAGGGTAATGATGCCCATCTAATTCCACCATCTTTTCTACCCCCTACCCCTTCCCCTTCCCTCACACCCCAAAAGGAAATTTTGAAAGTTTATCTCTTTATAATATTGAGACCATTTGGGAGAGTTTATATTGATTTTATGATAAAGCAAGTAGATGAGTCATCTAAAAATTGTACCTTTATGAAATTCAGAACTATTCATCACTGTGGAATTAGAAATGTTTTCTTTATATATTGACTTTTAATTACAATTGTTAAATAATGCCTTCATTCTCATTTTAGCTCTTTTGTTACCCCCCATTTTTTAGCAAAAGTGATAAAACATTGTGTTTTAATAATAATATGTAGATATATTTATTTTTTGTTAACTGATAAATATGTCAGAATATTTTTGGGTTTAATTCATTTGAATGGAAAAGTTGTATTTTAAGATAAAGATCTTCTATTTCCATAAGAGCTGTAAGGATTTGAGCATTTGCTATAGCATGTGGTACATTTTCTGTTCTATTTTGTATACCAACCCATTAAGAAGAAAAACTGAAATAAGTAATCTAAAAATAACTCTGCTGTTGGCATAATTTTTGTTTGTTTGTTTGTTTGTTTTATGGTCAATTGATATTGTTGTCCTAATTTAACAACAACAAAAAGACATCTTCTGTGCCTGAGTGAAGTTCCACATTTGACTACCCTGATGGAAAAGCTCTGAAGCATTTTGCCACCTATTCACAGAGCAGCATCTTGTTTGGCATCAGTATAATTCATCAGAGGGCTTCTCTGACTTTTTTATAGTAAAGGGTGCTAGCTTTGTCTGTAGTTCTAACCTTCTTAGTCCAAAGTGACCTTCCTGATGATCACAGTTTGATCACATCTCTAGTTGCATAGACACACACATTTTTTCAAATCACATTCATTTTTACAACCTACAGAGTTGAACTTGAATTGATGTTTTTAAAAAATGATGGAAGAAAAGATATATAATAAAACTAATCACAAGAGATATAGCCAATGCCTTTAAAAGTTCAATTATTACTATTTTACCTACCCAACTGTTTTTTTTAATTTTCAGAGTATTTTAAAAATAGTAGCAACTTGTAAAATGGAATAAAGTGGGCATTTCTTTTCTCCTTACCTTTTCTTTGGTGATATTTCCTGTTTTGTTCATACTGTTGATGGGTGTCAAGATTATTAATATATGTATTCTTTTGGGCATCTTCTTGTCTTGTTTATGGAAATAGTATAGAAAACAGAAACTGGTATAGATATGGAATAGAAACCAGAAAATAGTGGTTCTTTTTCTAACTTTTAAGACTTTTGGACATTTTGTTTGATAACACATTAGCATCGATTAGAAGTGCATAGTGCCTCAGAAGCATGACTATGTGACATCAATGGCAGAATGATACATTTCTTCCTGATGGGAGAACTACTTGGCCCTGGTGTTTTTAAAAATTTTTGCCCTTATGTTCAAAGGAATTTTTATTTCTTCCAGAAGAGCATTGGAGATAACTTTATTGAAACCAGTAGCGACAGCTGTGTAATCCCCTAGCCTTCCCTCTCCACACAGCGGGGAAACCTTAAGGGCCCCTCCCAGCTTACCCATGAGCACGATAGCCACACTGAGGAAATTAGGAGTGGCACAGGACCCGCGGCTACTACTCCCACCAATGCTGACAACTGAGGTCTCTTGCACCAGCTACTGGGGGCATGGCTACCGGAGGGCTAGGACAATTTGCTGAGGGTTCTCAACCCAAAGCTCTACAACCTTAGGGTCTGAGGAAATGGCAAACAGGGAGAGTGTGCCCAGTCGTTCATAGAAACAGGGCCCCCGGAAGCAGCAGACCTGGTGTGCAGCCAGTGGTGAGCGTCACCGGTGAGCGAGGCCTGGCTTGAGGAAAAGTGGGGAAGAGACTAGACACAAGAGAAGGCCCTAGGCACTCAGGATTGGAGACTCACCCAGTCTGGGAAGAGGAGCTGCTGCACAGTGATTGCTTCCCGCGTATTGAGAGGAGAAGCTTGGCCCAGTGGGCACAGCTCCACCTACTGGAAGAGAAGTTAATCAAACTCTAAGACTGCATTTATGAATTTTTTTTTAATCTGGGTTTTTTTTCATTTTCATTTTCATTTTTTGTTGTTGTTTTTTAAATTTTTTAAAAAATATTTTTAAATTTAAATTTTAATTTTTAATTCTTTTTTTAAAATTTTTTTTCTTTTCTATTTTTTTATTTGTCTTTTTATTTCTTTTCAATTTTCTTTTTCCCCTTTCCTTGATTTCTACCTGCTTACTCTCATTCTCTTTAGTGACTTCTTCCCTTCCCTTCTAATACCTTTCCTCCCAAGCATCAAATAAATTTATAGGAGTAAACAGTAACTCAGCAGTCAAACAGAACAAGAAGTAACATGAGCAGCATGAAAAATCAAGGAAGAAAAGGAGTACAAACAATGCAGGACAGCCTAAATATTCAGGAGGACCTAGAGTCATCAGAAAAATGGTCATAAAAAGAACTCAAGGAATACCTTAAACAGATGGAATGGAACTTTAAAGAGGATATGAGACAGCAAATTCAAACAGTGAAAGAACACATTGAAAATGAATTACATAAACAGATAAAAGAAGAAGTTAAGCATCTTTATCAGGAGATAGAGATTATAAAAAAATCAAACAATAATTCTAGAAATGAAGGAAACTATAAACCAAATTAAAAACTCAAATGAGAGTATCACTAACAGTGTGGAGCAAGTAGAAGCCAGAAAGTCAGATAATGAAGACAAAATATATCATCTTGAAAAGAGTCTAGCCAACTCAGAAAGACTGGTAAAAAATCACGAGAAAAACATCCAAGAGATATGGGATAACATAAAAAAACAAACTTAAGAGTCAACGGGATAGAGGAAGGTATAGAGGTTCAAACCAAGGGAATGAGTAACCTGCTGAATGAAATAATTACAGAAAACTTTCCAGAAACAAAAAAGGAAATGGACATACAAATTGTAGATGCATACAGGACATGGAGCATAAAAAATCACACTAGACCAATGCCAAGACACATTGTTATAAAGATATCCAATATACACAACAAAGATAAAATATTAAAATCTACAAGTGAAATGAGTAAACCAACATTCAGGGGTAAACCAATAAGGTTAAAAACGGATTTTTCTTCACAGATGCTGAAAACGAGAAGATCCTGGAACAAAGTATTTCAAACACTGAAAGACAATGGATGCCAACCTAGAATTCTGTATCCAGCAAAATTAAGCTTCAGGTATGACACAAAATAAAAATCTTTCATGATAAACAAAAGTTAAAAGAATTTGCACCCAGAAAACCAGCATTGCAAAGCATCTTGAGCAAAACACTACAGGAGAAAGAAATGACAAACAATAACAAAAACCATCAGTGAGAAGTGCCTCAGTAAAGACAGAGGGTGTGGGGGGGGAAGCTAATCATGGAGAAACAAACTAAATTTAAAAAAAAGATAAATAATCAAACATGGCTGGAAGTACAAACCATATATTAATAGTAACTCTAAACGTTAATGGCTTAAACTCTCCAATACAGCGACATAGGCTGGTAACATGGATTAAAAAAACAAATCCAACAATATGCTGCCTCCAGGAGACACATCTGATTGGAAAAGACATACACAGGCTGAAGGTGAAAGGTTGGGAAAAAATAAACCACGCACACGGTCCACGTAAGCAAACAGGGGTGGCCATCCTCATATGGAATAAAATCCACTTCAAGACTAAGTTAATCAAAATGGATAAGGAAGGACATTATATACGGTTAAAAAGAACCATTCACCAACAAGACATTACAATTATCCAAATTTATGCACCAAATAATGGTGCTGCAATGTTCATAATACAAATTCTCCTCAAGTTCAAGAATCAAATAGACCACAACACAATAATTATGGGTGACTTCAACATACCTCTCTCACCATTAGACAGATCCTCCAAACAAAAGTTGAATAAAGAAACTATAGAACTCAATATCACAATCAATAACCTATACTTAACTGACATATATAGAATATATCAACCATCATCAAGTGGATATACTTTTTTCTCAGCAGCACATGGGTCCTTCTCAAGAATAGACCATATATTATGCCATAGGACAACTCTCAGTAAATATAAAGGGGTGGAGATAATACCATGCATTTTATCTGATCATAATGGAATGTAACTGGAAATCAATGATAAAAGAAGGAAGGAAAAATCCTACATCACATGGAAAATGAAAAATATGTTACTGAATGATCAAAGGGTTACAGAAGACATAAAGGAGGAAATCAAAAAATTCTTAGAGATAAATGAAAATACAGACACAACATATCAGAATCTATGGGACACAATGAAAGCAGTTTTAAGAGGGAAATTCATTGCCTGGAGGTCATTCCTCAAAAAAAGAAAAAACTAACAAATAAATGAGCTCACACTTCATCTCAAAGCCCTAGAAAAGGAAGAGCAAAACAACAGCAAATGTAGCAGAAGGCAAGAAATAATTAAAATCAGAGCGGAAATCAACGAAATTGAACCAAAAGAAACTATTGAAAAAATTAACAAAATTAAAAGTTGGTTCTTCGAAAAAATAAATAAGATCCACAGACCCTTAGCCATGCTAATGAAGAGAAGAAGAGAGAGAACTCAAATTACTAACATACAGGATGAAAAAGGCAATATCACAACAGATGCTACAGAAATACAGAAGACAATTAGAAATTATTTTGAAAACCTATATTCCAATAAAATAGAAGATAGTGAAGACATCAATAAATTTCTTAAGTCATGATTTGCCCAGACTGAGTCAGGAGGATACACAAAATTTGAACAGACCAATATCAATGGATGAAATAGAAGAAGCAATAAAAAGACTACCAACCAAGAAAAGCCCAGGACTGGATAGGTATACAGTGGAGTTTTACAAAACCTTTAGAGGAGAATTAATACCAATACTTTTCAAGTTATTTCAGGAAATAGAAAAAGAGGGAGCTCTTCCAAATTCATTCTATGAGGCCATCATCACCCTGATTCCAAAACCAGACAAAGACACCTCAAAGAAAGAAAACTACAGACCAATATCTCTAATGAATCCAGATGCAAAAATACTCAATAAAATTCTGGCGAATCGGATACAAAAACACATCAAAAAAATTGTGCACCATGATCAAGTAGGATTCATCCCTGGGATGCAAGGATGGTTCAATATATGGAAATCAATAAATGTTATTCACCACATCAATAGACTTAAAGATAAGAACCATATTATCATCTTGATAGACACAGAAAAAGCATTCGACAAAGTACTGCATCCCTTTATGTTCAAAACATTAGAATAACTAGGGATAACAGGAACTTACCTCGACATTGTAAAAGCTATCTATGCTAAGCTACAGTCTAGCATCATTCTGAATGGAGAAAAATTGAAGGCATTCCCTCTAAAATCTGGAACAAGACAGGGATGCCCTCTATCACCACTTCTATTCAATATAGTTCTTGAAACACTGGTCAGAGCAATTAGACAGATGAAAGAAATTAAAGGCATAAAAATAGGAAAAGAAGAACTTAGATTATCACTATTTGCAGACAACATGATTCTATACATAGAAGACCCAAAAGGGTCTACAGAAAAACTACTAGAACTAATAAATGAATTCAGCAAAGTGGCAGAATATAAAATCAACACGCATATATCAAAGGCATTTCTGTATATCAGCGACAAAACTTCTGAAACAGAAATGAGGAAAAACACTCCATTCACAATATCCTCAAAAAAATAAAATACTTGGGAATCAACCTAACAAAAGAGGTGAAAGTTTTATACAATGAAAACTAAAGAACCATAAAGAGAGAAATAGAAGAAGATCTTAGAAGATGGAAAAATATACCCTGTTCTTGGATAGGCAGAACTAACATCATCAAAATGGCGATATTACCAAAAGTTCTCTATAGGTTTAATGCAATGCCAATCAAAATCCCAATGGCATTTCTTGTAGAAATAGATAAAGCAATCATGAAATTCATATGGAAAAATAAAAAACCCAGAGTAGCAAAAGCAACTCTAAGCAGGAAGTGTGAATCAGGCGGTATAGCGATACCAGATTTCAAACTATATTACAGAGCAATAGTAAAAAAAAAAAAAAAACCAGCTTGGTACTGGTACCAAAACAGGCGGGTGTACCAATGGTACAGAATAGAGGACACAGAGACTAATCCACAAAGTTAGAACTATCTTATATTTGATAAAGGGGCTAAAAGCATGCAATGGAGGAAGGATAGCATCTTCAACAAATGGTGCTGGGAAAACTGGAAATCCATATGCAACAAAATGAAACTGAATCCCCTTCTCTCGCCATGCACAAAAGTTAACTCAAAATGGATCAAGGAGCTTGATATAAAATCAGAGACTCTGCGTCTTATAGAAGAAAAAGTTGGCTCCGATCTACATATTGTGGGGTCAGGCTCCAAATTCCTTAATAGGACACCCATAGCACAAGAGTTAATAACAAGAATCAACAAATGGGACTTACTTAAACTGAAAAGTTTTCTCTCAGCAAGAGAAACAATAAGAGAGGTAAATAGGGAGCCTACATCATGGGAACAAATTCTTACTCCTCATACTTCAGATAGAGCCCTAATATCCAGAGTATACAAAGAACTCAAAAAACTAAACAATAAGATATCAAATAATCCAATCAACAAATGGGCCAAGGACCTGAACAGACACTTCTCAGAGGAGGACATACAATCAATCAACAAGTACATGAAAAAATGCTCACCATCTCTAGCAGTCAGAGAAATGCAAATCAAAACCACTCTAAGATACCATCTCACTCCAGTAAGATAGGCAGCCATTCTGAAGTCAAACAGCAACAAGTGTTGGCGAGGATGTGTGGAAAAGGGTACTCTTGTACATTGCTGGTGGGACTGCAAATTGGTGCGGCCAATATTGAAAGCAGTATGGAGATTCCTGGGAAAGCTGTGGATGGAACCACCATTTGACCCAGCTATTGCCTTTCTTGCACTATTCCCTGAAGACCTTAAAAGAGCATACTACAGGGATACTGCCACATCAATGTTCATAGCAGCACAATTCACATTAGCTAGACTGTGGAACCAACCCAGATGCCCTTCAATAGATGAATGGATAAAAAAAATGTGGCATTTATACACCATGGAGTCTTACACAGTGCTAAAAAATGACAATTCATGGAATTTTCAGGGAAATGAATGGCACTAGAGCAGATTATGCTAAGTGAAGCTAGCCAATCCCTAAAAAACAAATGCCAAATGTCTTCTTTGATATGATGAGAGCAACTAAGAGCAGAGCAGGGAGGAAAAGCAGGAGAAAAAGTTTAACATTAAACAGAGACATGAGGTGGGAGGGAAAGGGAGTGAAAAGGTAAGTTGCATGGAAATGAAAGAAGACCCTCATTGTTATTCAAAATTACATATAAGAGGTTGTGAGGGGAATGGGAAAAAAACAAGGAGAGAAATGAATTACAGTAGATGGGTTAGAGAGAGAAGATGGGAGGGGAGGGGAGGGGGGATAGTAGAGGATAGGAAAGGTAGCAGAATTCAACAATTACTAGTATGGCATTATGTAAAAATGTGGATGTGTAACTGATATGATTATGCAATCTGTATTTGGGGTAAAAATGGGAGTTCATAACCCACTTGAATCTAATGTATGAAATATGATATTTCAAGAGCTTTGTAATGTTTTGAACAACCAATAAAAAAAACAAAGTTAAAAAAATAGATGAGCTTTCAGAATTTAATAGTGAGCATTTGTTGTGGCATATGGTGCATTTTAAATTTCAAAAAACTTTTGAGTCCTATGTAAGCATTCATTCACTGATATGTTGGAGTAGTATGAGCTTAGAACACCCATAAAATACTTTAGCTCTTTATTTCATTTTATTTATTCTAATTTGTTATACATGATGGCAGAATGTAATTCATTTCATATTACACATATAGTGTAAAATTTTTCAAGACACTGACTGTGTCTTGAAAAATTTTGCTCTATATGTGTAATGTTAGTGAGCCCGTGGAAGATCAGCAGAAGTATCATACAGTTGACTCAGTCATAGTGAAAATAATACATTGTTTTAAAACCACTAGATTTTGTTTTAAGCAATGAAGAACACAGCAACTTACGTGACTACAGGAACTTAATTTTTCTGTCTTTTCTCTGTGTCTCTTTTATAGCAGTCACTTGGTAATGTTTCTACAGTACCTACTTTCTTACAAAACAGTGTAATTGCAGAAGATTAAGCAACAATTCTTCATAATTTTCATTGTATAAAATGGGATTTCTGTCTTTTTATTTCTTCATAGAAATGAGGAGTCTCAAAATGAATGAAGCTTTTGTAATGTTCCAAGTTCATGTCTACACAGTGTTTTTGGTGAGATGCTTATGAGGATTCTCCACATATCTATGAAGATGATTATATGTTCATGGGAGTAGCTCACCTTTAGAGTGGAGAGATTTGGGACTTTCAGACTCTTCCCAGGGTCATACAGTGTTGTGAGAAGTATAGGTGTTTATTCTAGAAAAAGAAATTGTGAAATTCTCAGGCAGACCCTAGTGTTAACTTCTCCAAAGAAAATTTATTACAGAGTCCCCAAAATAAGGACAGGGACCATAAGGAGCAATGATAGATACATTGATCTCTTAAAGAGACTTTTATGGACTTATGTCCAGTTATACTTTGTGACTTATGTCCAAGAATATAACACTGATGGGAGTGAATATTTTTGCCCACTCTAATAAAAGTACATTTTATATTAAGTTGAAACACAAAGCTAAGAACCACAGATTGGAAATATCATATGCTATAGCACTAATTGAACTAGAGAGTCAGGCTACTTGGTACCTAGCACCACTGGATCAGAAATGTGCTCCCTGAACTTCTAATAGTTTATACCTGCTGTCCCTAGGATGTCTTCCACATGGTCTGAGGGAATAATTGGTCATTTTCAGGAGAAACAAAACAAAGAAGCTCTAGAACTTATGTCCCACTGATAAAAACAAGGAGAAATGCCTGAACTCCCACGTGCATTTTCTGGGAATTTTCTAAATTAGTCAACAGGCATTTATTTGGTGGATGTTGGAATGCTTTTGGGTTCATCTGCATTTAGCCACTCTTGATTTTACTAATTGACTCCTTTGTGGACTGGATGTGGACTGGGAGAACATGAGTTAGACTTGGATGTTCTGAGTTAATTCCACTTCTGTTGTCTATGAGAACAAAAACAAACAGTACAAAAAACTTCTGATAGAACTTGAGAGTCCTAAATTTATTGTGTAACTTGGTGTTATCAATTGATCCTTCATCAGAGATTGAATCATAAATGGAGTAAGAACTATGGAGCAATGGGAAATGACTCCTGAAAGACCCAGAAATATCGTATTAGGAGATAAAATAATTTCAAGTATCCTTTGCAGGTAATTGATAAAAAGTCAGATGTAAAATAGATTGGAATGACCTTTGTGAAGCATGGGAGAACCACTATTTAATTAAAAAAAATTTCTAAAATCCTAAATACTGTCTCTGTATTTTCTTAGAAATTAGTGACATTTGATAAAGATTTTTATATATTTTTAAAGTTGTGACAATTAAAATTCCAACAAGATGATGATGATTTTGGCTAAATCATTTTACCAAATGGAAAAACATTGCAAAATTTAAAGTCTATTCTAGAGGATCACAAATTAGAGAAGAAGGAAGCCATGGTACATCATTGTGAATTTAATTCACAATGTTTTATTCCACAAAGGATTTAGGAAAACTACAAAAAGAAAACACCCCAGTGAAATAATGATGATGTAGAAAAGAAAAATCAAAAAGAAGGAAAATATGTGTGTAAAGTCAAATTGAGGGAAAGATGTCTATCAAAATGAAAGATGCAGAGACCTATATAGTTAAACTCCTAATTTGGCTCAGAGATTCCTGGCAGTTAAAATGGATTGTTATTAGTTGTAGAATGTTCATTTTGAAAAGAGAGAGAGAGAGAGAGAGAAAGAGAGAGACGGACTGACTTGCATTCTTCAGGTAAGGGACTATCATCTTTGGACTAAATTCTAAAGGCAGTAACTCATATTGGTAGATATCCCACACCTGGAAATAATGAGCAATACTGCAGGCTATATCCTTAATCATGTTCCAACAACAGATTTTCCAAAGGATGTATTTCTGTAAAGCACAAAGATATACCCTCAAATCACAGGTCTGTGTGCTCAGTTTTGACAGGGACTAAGATATATAGTACTCTCATCTCTCTCCTTAACATACAGTACCAATTTGATTCTTCATTCCCAAAACTTCAGTCTTTTGGAAGAACTATTCAAATTGTCTGTTTTTAATCTTTTGTTTACCCATTTGTTACAGACGAATGCTTCCAGCAGGGTGTTGTGCATCTCTTCCTAGGTACTTTTTCTTTTAGTGTCTTCAGTTGGGATTTAAATATATTTTCTTTTAAGAAGTTTAAATTTTGTTTTTCAGTCTCCAAATTTCCTTATAGGCATTGATGTTCAGCACCAAGAATGAACTTAATAGTGTTACATCATTCTAAAATTTAAGCTTATATTAAATGGAATGTGACTGAAGATAGTAATCAAAACTGTCTTTAAAAAACTGAAATAATGGAAGAAGAACTAAAATAAAGAAAAGAGAATAGTGTTCTCTACCTTAAATAATTGAAATTGAAAGCTTTTTTGTAGAACAGAAAACTATATAATTTAAGTGTTGTTAACTATCACACTTTTAGGCATTCTTAGCTCTTGCTTGTCCTGCTGATATACTTTTCTAAGTATATATTAGTTCCCAGTTCTGGTATATGTTGACCTGTTTTATCTCTTATTTGTCAGCTGTGTGTGTGTGTGTGCATTTGCATGCATGCTCTACCAGTACCTACCAGAGTGTGCGTACATGAGAGGTGCCTAATTCATGGATGTTGGATGAATGAGTCAGTTCTTAATGGGCACATTTATATCTCCACAGTGGGTTCTCTAACATAGTAGCTGGAATAAAGTCCTTTACTTTTATAATAATAGCTTTTCTTTTCTCTGAGGCAATGACCAGAATCCTAAGCGTAGCCTTCCAAGTTGTGCAACATATGGCTCTTCTCCTTCCTCTCCTCCTCTTGCTCTACAATTCACTGGTATCTCTTCATTTCCTTCCTTTTTCCCCAGGTCCCTCATAGAAGTCTTTATCTTTCTCTTTTCCCAAGGGAGGAGTTGGCTGTTTAGCTTTCTTCTCTGATCCTCCAACTATGAACCCTCATATCTCAATTCAAATGTGACTTTCTTATGGAACTGTTTTCTGATTGAACTGTATCTGTGCTGAGGGTTTTAACAACACCTGAGTATTCTCCAAAAGTTTCTAATTTTGTTTGCATGCTTGTCTGTAGAAAACTGTAAATTCCCTGTGGGAGTTATGTTCTTGGTAAGTTTGAACACAACACCTAGCATAGTATTTTCTACATGGTAGGAATTAAATAAATATTTATTTAAAATGATAAGTCTAAATGAAAACAATAGTGGAAAAAAGTTCAAGGCATACTGCACTTTTACAAAATAAAGTTGAGTCAAAGTTAATAGTGGTGTGAAACTTAAAAATTAAAAACAGAAGTTTAGATGGGGAAGCATAGTATTGACATAAGCTTGAAATATCAAAAGTTTGTGAGATTTAAAATATAAAAATATTGGTAATTACAATACAAAATTAATGTAGAAGGATGGTTAGTGATTAGAGAAGTAAGGAAGTTTATAGAAGGGTTGTTTTCCCCAGAGAATCATCTTCTCCTTAACCAGGGGCCTGTGGTCTCCCATTCCTCAGGGGCACTCATACCTTTTCTTGTTCTGAATCTTAAGTTCCACTCTAAAGGATTCCCTTTGGAGATTGCCTGCAAAATGGGCAGTCTTTTTTTTTTTAAGTTTTACAACTTTATTTTCCCACATAAGTAGATCTCCATAGCCGTCACTAAAGAGTCTGAGTTCAAAGACCTTGTCCTTTAAGTTTCCCAGGTAAAAATAATAATAAGGGCTCAAAGCAGATTTTTTACTTTTGTTTAACAAAATTAGACTTTACTTTGGGTGAATTACCCAATGTTCCCATGTCTGTTAATATAGAATAATACTATGAATGCCTTATGAAGGCTTATGAAAAATGTATATTAATTAATTTAATGTATATAGTCACCTGGTGGGACAAGTACTTTCATTGTTACCTTTGGAAGTAATCTTTTTTTTAAATTAATTTTTATTGTAGGTTGTTCAAAACATTACATAGTTCTTGATATATTATATTTCACACTTTGATTCAAGTGGAAAATGAACTCCCATTTTTACCCCATATACAGATTGCAGAATCACATCAGTTGCACATCCATTGATTTACATATTGCCATTCTGGTGTCTGTTGTATTCTGCTGCCTTTCCTATCCTCTACTATCCCCCCTCCCCCATCCCCTCCCCTCTTCTCTCTCTACCCCCTCTACTGTAATTCATTTCTCCCTCCTTATATTTTTCGTCCTTTCCCCTCACTTCCTCTTGTATGTAATTTTGTATACCCCTGAGGGTCTCCTTCCATTTACATGCAATTTCCCTTCTCTCTCCCTTTCCCTCCCACCTCTCATCCCTGTTTAATGTTAATCTTCTTTTCATGCTCTTCGTCCCTACTCTGTTCTTAGTTACTCTCCTTATATCAAAGAAGATATTTGGCATTTGTTTTTGAGGGATTGGCTAGCTTCACTTGGAATAATCTGCTCTAATGCCATCCATTTCCCTACAAATTCTATGATTTTGTCATTTCTTAATGCAGAGTAATACTCCATTGTGTATAAATGCCACATTTTTTTTATCCATTCGTCTATTGAAAGGCATCTAGGTTGGTTCCACGGTCTTGCTATTGTGAATTGTGCTGCTATGATCATGGATGTAGCAGTGTCCCTATAGTGTTCTCTTTTTAGGTCTTTAGGGAATAGACCGAGTAGGGGAATAGCTGGATCAAATGGTGGTTCCATTCCCAGCTTTCCAAGAAATCTCCATACTGCTTTCCAAATTGGCCACACCAATTTGCACTCCCACCAGCAATGTACAAGAGTACCCTTTTCCCCACATCCTCGCCAGCACTTGTTGTTGTTTGACTTCATAATGGCTGCCAATGGAGTGAGATGGTATCTTAGGGTGGTTTTGATTTGCATTTCTCTGACTGCTAGAGATGGTGAGCATTTTTTCATGTACTTGTTGATTGATTGTATGTCCTCCTCTGAGAAATGTCTGTTCAGGTCCTTGGCCCATTTGTTGATTTGGTTATTTGTTATCTTATTGTCTAATTTTTTGAGTTCTTTGTATATTCTGGATATTAGGGCTCTGTCTGAAGTGTGAGGAATAAAGATTTGTTCCCAGGACGTAGGTTCCCTATTTACCTCTCTTATTGTTTCTTTTGCTGAGAAAAAACTTTTTAGTTTGAGTAAGTCCCATTTGTTGATTCTAGTTAGTAACACTTGTGCTATGGGTGTCCTATTGAGGAATTTGGAGCCCGACCCCACAGTATGTAGATCATAGCCAACTTTTTCTTCTATCAGATGCCATGTCTCTGATTTGATATCAAGTCCCTTGATCCACTTTGAGTTAACTTTTGTGCATGGCAAGAGAAAGGGATTCAGTTTCATTTTGTTGCATATGGATTTCCAGTTTTCCCAACACCATTTGTTGAAGATGCTATCCTTCTCCCATTGCATGCTTTTAGCCCCTTTATTGAATATAAGATAGTTGTTATTTTGTGGATTGGTTTCTGTGTAATCTTAAACATAATAATGTTAAACTTCTATTTTAGAGTTGAACAATGTGTGTTTATTAATCAAACTGAGATTCAAACTTGGATTTTTTGATTCCCATCATCTTAGTTTGGGATACTATTTCAAATTACCACAGAATAGAAGATTTTAAAACAACAAAAATGTATTTCTCATGGTTCTGGAGGCTGGACATCTGAGTCAGGGTTCCAGCATGGTTGAGTCTGGTGAGGGCTCTTTTCTGGGTTTCACTTGTACTTGCACATGATGGAAAGTAGAGGAGAGGTGTTTTCTCTCTCATGACTGTTCTAAAGGCACTTGTCCCATTCACTCTTCTAACCTTATCTAATCCTAATTACCTCCTAAATAGAATTTCCACATATGAGTTTAGAGAGGATACATCCAGCCCATATTATGTATTTTAATTTACTACTTTCTTGGTTCGTACAGTGATCGAACATTTTGTAAGAGTTATGATCAAGAATGTCCAAAAAGCATATGAAATTCTCATAGAAAGTGCTCTTAGTCCAGATTATAAATGAACTAATAGAGAATTCATATTGGTCATACTGTCCTTATTCTGTGTCCTTATGTGTAATTTCTTATTTGTCATCTTTAAAGCATGGTTTTCAAAATGGGAAATGTTAATAATTTTCAAAATTGCTGAATAGGAAGTATGTGATAAAGCTGAGAATAGATATGATGATCAAAATAAAGATTTAGTGAAATTAAATAAAAAAGCTAAGAATAGATAGGCATGAAAAATGACTGGTTATATGTGAACATAGACTTTTTTGACTACCCCTTTCTTAACCTAGTCAGAATTAAGCTCCGAGAAGACCATGACAGGCTAGAGTAGATAAAGAATGTACAGGAATAAATTTAAAAGAGATAAGCATTTTATAGTAGATCATGTGATAGTTCAGTTTTAATTGACTTCAGGCTTTATTTTGACCAACAGAGTGATAAACCCTAATTTAATTTTAAGTCTCAATTATGAGCCATTTAAGTCTTTTCTTAGCCAGGTGCTAAAAAAGACTCTGAAACCTGTATCACACCTGATCCTCATAGTGTGCAAAATACACGTGAACAGATTACTCATTCACACAATAAGAAAATTATAAAAGTTTTCACAGGATGCTAGAGGAAGGTGGAGGAAGAATGAGCCCTTCAAAATGTGGGGCAGAGAGAGAAGAGAAATTTTCCATAGGAGAACCCTTAATTGCTACCAGCAGTTTGACTCACATACAAAGGCTGCTAAGTAAAGATTTTTTGGCTCTTTAGAGCAGTGATTCCCAAAGTGGTTGGCTACCTTTTGGGCAAGCATTATATATTGGTTTAAATTAATCCTAAAATACAAATCTATTCTTTAATTGCTATGATTGAAAAATATGCATAGGTTTCTACTTTCTTGAACAATTAAAGATTGTATCTTACTATTAGCCCATATTTTTTTTCATTAAGGGTTATTAAAAACAGCAGCTATTTGCAAAATTAAGCTCATTACTGGAGGCTACCAAAAATTCTAATATTCTATCAGAAGTCAGAGTATGAAAAAACCTGGATATGTTGTAGATCTCTAGCTGCTCAGGCCCATGAAACAGCTGGCTAGAGTTACTGTCTGTGGCAGAGTATTTTGTTATTGGTGTATCCGCTAGGCACACTTGTGGTAGTCAGCTTTCAATCATGATGACAAATACCTGAGTAATCAACTTATAGAAGAAGAGATTCTTCTTAGCTCACAGTTTTAGATGTCTTAGTCCACAATTTCGGGGGACTTTGGTAGTGTCTCATAGGGAGAGTGTACGGCAGAGCACAATGGTTCAACTCAAAGCCTGGAAGCAAAAAAAGAAGAAGGGACCAGAGTTTCACAATCCCCAGCCAGGATATGCCCCAGTGACCTAAAGCCCTCTCACCAGGCCCCAGCAATTAAAGTTTCCAACACATCCAAAAAGCACCAATGTGGGAGACAATGGCCCAGGTATTATTTTGCTTATGAATTATAAATGGTTTAGTTTTACCATTATCATTTTTTCAGGATTGCCTTATTTGTCTAATGTGGTTAATAATTAATTTTGCATTAATATAATTTTGGCTCTAGCATGTCTTCAAATATAGTTGGCAAAATCATCATTAGAGCATGATTTTACATACTCTAATGGCTCACCAAAGCATCACCCAGACAGGTTGTCACAAAACAGAGTCCTGGGCCACTGATGGAAATTTGAGTTCTCTGGGTCTGTGTGGGGCCTGATAATTAACATTTCTAACAAACTCCTGGATGACAGTGATGCTACTGATCTTCCAACTACACTTTGGAATTTCAGTGATCAGTGTGTTTATTGCTAAAACAGGCACATAGAAAATTCCATGGAAACATTCCTGTATGAAAGAATAAATAGCTTTTAGTTCTTTTCTTTGTGAATGTGGGAATACTTAAGACAGGATGAGAGGGCAGCAAAGTTTCAGGGTTTTGGCCAACTTGAGAACCTGCTTTAAAAAAGAGAACATCTGGTTTTCAGCTAATTCAAAGTTAATCAATGACATGCAAAGAGAAAAGACAGGATAAATTAATGTGACTCAAACATTCATGTTAGGAGACCGAGGGGATAAAGGTGGCTAGGGAAATTTACTGGATTATCTAGGGTCTAGTGTGCTATGTTCAACAATCTGCATTTTTCTTCAAGGATAGTAGCAAAGCATTTTAAATTAGGAGATGATGTCATCAAGTTATAAAAACAAGAATGTGGCAAGAAGGGATGCAGAGACATGAGTTTGGAAGCTATCACAGTAATTTAGGTGAAAATAATGAAGGGCTTGGACATAATGGGCAGTGATAATAACGATGAAAACAGAGTTCTGTTAGATGTTATGGAGTTGACAATAATGACAATAGCAGCTGATATTTATTCTATACTCAATATGGGATATGGGCTGATCATTTTTTTAAGTTATTCATATGAACTAACTTAATCCTGCTAGCAGCATTCTGAATGAAGTGTTATTTTTATTTTCATTTTACAAATTAGGAAACTTGATTTGCATGGGGGCGGGGGAATAAGTTACTTGTGAAAGTCCACCTGCCCGGTAAGGGCATACCCAGAATTTAAATTCAAGAAGTTTAAATGAAAATGTGGACTGTTAAATTGCATAGTAATTTTAATGGTCAAGTGGATGCTATAGAGAGGGAATGTATGATAGTAGCAAATAACTAGGCATTACTAATCTAGGTACTGACATAGGAAAGTTAGGACGAGAAATGTAGTTGGAGTATAATGAAGTATAGAAATAAATGTGTGAATTGAATATTTGTGCTCCTCCAAAATTTATATGTTGAAATCCTAACCCCAATATGATAGTGTTATTACATTGGGCTTTTGGTAGTAATTAGGTCATGAGGCTGCAGTCCTTATGAGTGGAATTTAGGCCCTTATACAAAAGACCTCAGAGACTTCTCTCACTTCTTTAGCCATATGAGGATATAGGGAGAGACAGTCATCTGCAACCGGAAGAGGGCCCTCATCAGAACTGGACCACGATAGCATTTCAATGTCAGGCTTTAGTACTATAAGAAATAAATTTATTATTTATCCAGTTTTTTTGGTCATATAGGCCAAAATTGATGAAGATAATGGAGAAATGAATAGATAAATTTAGTTTTGGCTATTTTGAGCTTGAGAAATCTGCAGGATTTCTGACTTGACTGTTAAAATATAATGATTAGCAAGGAAGTTTGTTGTCAAATGGATAAACCTCTATAGTATTATATTCAGATCTAAATTTTACATGTTAATTTAAACTAAAGTTTATTTGGAGCACTATGCTGTAGAAGAACTGGGAAACTATGCCATGGGAAGAAAGGAATAAAAATTGGGTTGGTTAATGCAGCGTCAAAGGAACTTGGATAGGCTTGGTACTACAAAGTGTTTCATTAAAGAATAGTTAATGTCAAATAGAGAATTTGTCTTATATTATTTTAGTAGTCAGAATGGGAACAAATAAATACAAGTTATTCAGAGATATATGCTAAGAATTAAAATCATATCTAATATGGGAAATGATTGCTTTATGAGGTAGTTAGTGTCTATAAGAACATATTGATATACTGACAAGTGCCCTTTAGTAGGGTATCATAGTGATAATTTCTATTTTTAATGATTATTGAGTCTATAGAACTAATAATAATATAAACACATGTATTTTTTTTACTCTGCTGAGAGGGCTTAAAACCCACAAATATACCTAGTGCCTATATATTTGTTTCAAATACCATTCTCTATTTTTTTAAAGGAATATTTTTAAAAATTGTATTGATTATAGCATCAGTGCAGAAAATATACACTGTAGAATGCTGTGGTGCCAGAAAATAAGGTCATGTTTAGAAAAAAAACCTATAAAATAAATTTCTATGGGTCCATATAAAAAAATAAGTAAAAATAGAAACAAGGGTAGATAGACATTTTATTACATAAGAATTCCAAATAATTTATGTAGATACTTTAAGGATGTGAAACATAACTCCCAACTATTCCACTGTGGGCTGAGCCTGCTGACTTCCCTACAGAGAGTGAAGTACAGAAAGGAGGATAAAGAATTGACTTCACAGTATAAAAACCTGACATCTTCCCTCAGCCAGATGCTTAAGGTCATTGTCAACAGTTAGCTTCATGTTGACCCCCCTGTAGTGCATTCCCTGAAAAATCCCATCACCTCATCTAATCAGGAGATAAACATCAGGTTGGTCTCAGCTGAGGGATTATCTATAAAATATGTCAATACTCTCATTATCAACAAAAACATAGTCTGAGAAACTCGTAGCCAAGGATAGAATAAGGGTACATCGGACAGAATGTAGTGTGGTATCCTGTAGCAACAACCAACATTAGCTTAAAAACTAAGGAAATATAAAGGAAGCTTAGGCCCTAATTTTGAAAAAAAGTTGATTTTGCATTTCTGTGTCTGTAGGCTGAGTGCAGCTACACAGGGGTATATGTATGGAGTTACCAGGGGTTAGCAGGGTATATGTAATTTGGTAATATTGAAAACTAAAGATAGCTAACACTGTAGAGCTTACAATAAACCTGATACTTCTAAAAATTACATATGTTTATTTTTAAAACAACTCTTTAGTGGGTATAATTATTCTCACATTGAAGTTAAAGTAATAAAATATGTATTATCTTTCCCAAGATCAAACACTGATTCTAGTTTCCAGATCCTGTTCTTATTTTTCAGATTCCACAGGTTCATTCTTGTGACCCAGAGAAGGGTTGTTGTGCAGAAAGTTGCAGAGAACCATTCTCCTTTTATAAGGTTCAGCTTCTGCCCAGATCTGTAAGGTGTAAACCATAATGCAGAGCATTCTTTTACATGTATTAAATAAAACCTGAAAGTTTATGCTTTTGGATTGAAGTTTGTAAACTTTTCTATGCCCATTTTATTGATGCCTTTATCTTTCCATGTCAGGAAGACTACACATTTTTCTATCAACTGCTAGAATGCCAAACTCATTAGTTTTTTGGTAGCTGGGAAAATATCCTACACCAATATACTTAGTCTTCACTTAACGCCTTTGTTATATTATTATTTTTTTAATCAATTCCTATAATAGCATTTGGATTCATTGGCTTTGTAATATTCAAATATCAGATAAAGTAACTGAAGCCTAAGAATGTTAAATCAAGATTGTATGACACTTTGTTTGAAGAGCTGAAAAATGTGTAATCCTGCAGAATTTTGTTTTGCATTTTTTCCATATAGAAATAATAAAGTTAGTTCATAACAATTTCTTAGTTTTATAGAGCTCAGCTGACAAGGAGTTCAGTTTTAGTATTGTATAAAAATTATTACATATTCTCATAATGGCAATCCAAGTAGAGGTGATGCTAAGAAGCAGAGACAAATATCTTCCCAGAAAAAAAAAAAATGTGTTCTGTCAATTGAAATGAACTGCTAGCTCTTGGCTTGAATTCTTTAATGGACCTCAAAAAAAAAAAAAAAAAAACCAAACAGGTTTTTGATTTCCACATAGTGAGGAACTAGCAAGACTTACTTATTTTAGATACAGAAAAATTGCCAAAGTATTTCTTTCTTTGTAAACTGTATTACAATTCTGTACTTTAACCCACAGTAGAGTAGTCTTATCATTTTATAGCTGTAGCCATCCTGACATCCTGAATACAATGTGCCACATCACTGTCAGGTAACTGAGCTGTCATAGTTAAATTTTCTTATCCAGTTAATACTTCTGTGGTAGTACCTCCCAACTATATTTGTGCCATAGCACATGTATAATGTGATGGAGTCTGGACAGTGCCTTTGCTGGTAGCAATTGGTCTGAAGGCCCTGGCTGCCCCAGGTTCCTTCACCGCCCCAGAGGGTGGAAATGATCAGCATCTTGGCATACCTGTAACCTGTTGTGACATGCCAATGTTCAGCACCCAGTTGTATGACATGCAGGGTGTCTTACCCAGGTGTATTTAGTTTACACACCAAGTTGTATAAGATTGTTTGCAAAAGATTTAGGTTGAAATATGACTTATATAGAAAAGATAGCTAATATGGTAAGTCTTGAACTATTTAAATCTTGCTTCTTGTTGGTTAAGTCACTTCATCACTGAGCTTTACACATGTATAAAATATGAGGTTGTTATAGGGTTTCCAAATATGTGATGGAGCTTTACAAAATGTAAAATGCTACAGGTGTGAGTTTTTATTTTTGACACACTGTTGTTTGCTAATTAGAATTGTTCTTTATCTGTCCCCAAATTTTCTCTTCTCTAGATGCAACTGCAGTTATGTTTGGTGGTTTTATATGGTTTTGGGTAGGGACTAAGAGACTCACACATCAGTACCCTGATATAGTTAAATACACAACAAAGCTTATTAGAGAATACAGGAGGACAGTTCAGTGTACAGTTGATCCCACAGCATTAGTTATCCCAGAGAAACAGGCTTAGGCAGGCACACCCAGAATACATGTACCACAAAGGTTTCTTACATGTACCTACAAGAAGTCCATACTAATTCTAAAGTGGTAAATAGGGTACACTTTTTGGCTCAAAGAAAGCTATCATCACTCATAGATAATTTGGCACTTGTCTACACATTAAAAATGATTTTTTTTAATCTTTGGGGCCTTTGGGGGCAGTGACACAGGGGTGGCTGGTTCCTGTGGGTAAGGAAGGAAGGAGCAACTACCACAGACCCACTGGGCAGACTGAGAGTGGCAAGTGGCAGAGAAAACCTTCTCAGTGACAGCTGGCTCAGAGTATTTGGGGAAAAGCAGAGGGATAGAGAGAAGTAGGAGTTTTCTAGTTTGTGTCCACATAAAAAGTAAAAGAGAATAAAGGGAAGAGGGGACATTTGGTGTTTGGGGGGCCAACAACTCATGTGGTAGCTACATTTGCCCCAGTGACAGTGGCACAATGCAGCAAAGGCCATGAATATCAGACACTGGGAGAAAGAGAAATGACAGCTCATAAGCTCTTCCATGTCCTCCTTCCCTCAGGACTTACATAGAGTGAGCACTTGAAGGATCTGTGGTCTTAGCATAGAAAAGGGACCAAAGCCTGCAAGGAAAGAGAATTTCAAAATGTTCAGGATAGTACATGGGAAGGAGAGAATTTCAAGCCTGGATTGTTGGTGTGGGGAGAAGACTATACGTCTAAAAAGGAGAAATGTTTTTATCCTGAATCAGATAACAAGAGAAAATGTTCTTTGTCTTTGTTAAGCCATGAGAATAGCCCTGACCAAGGACTTAAATATATGTGTGAGTGTGTGTGTGTGTGTGTGTGTGTGTGTGTGTGTGTGTGTGTTGGAGGTATTGTGGGACATGGTGGTAGAGGGGGGAAGCTGTGAAAGATAATGATAAGGTATTAATTTCAAAATCATATGTGGTTTTTCAAGGGAGTTCCAAAAATGTTTAGAAAGTGGGAAAAATAAAAGATATTAAAAGGCTTTGAATGATTACACAGACCTAATCAACAACTTGAACAAAACATTTAGAATTTTCTGGTTTCCTAGGAGGTCCATTCATTGCCCTGGAGAGGATGGAGATTTTATAAGGGTCCTGTGACTCCCTACTTGCTTCAGAGCTAACCTCCTTCTAGCTGAGAAGTTCATCTTCAAGTGTATGTAGATATGCTCTTCTCTTCAGTATCATCTGCTCTTGGAGAGGGTATAAGTCAGTCTCTTGGCTCTTGGAACCCAAAGTTTCCATGGAGCTGCCAGAGAAGGTCCAGGATAGAAGCAAGTCCAATTAGATACAAAACTCTATAAACCAGGTCCATTTGCTCAGGATTTGGGGGAGGGATGACCCAAATCATTCTTCGAACAACCTCAGTGAGAGAGTTGGGCTCTGGTTTCCACAGGTTAAAATTTAAACGTAGGAGCTTTTAGAGATAAAACTGTTAGTTTCCTAACTCTGTTATAACAGATTACCCCAAACTTCCTTGCTTCAAACAACACAGTAATTATTTTACAGTTCAGAAGTCCAAAGTGTTCCTCAAGCTGTCAGCAGGACTGTGTTTCTTTGTGGAACTCTAGGGGAGAATATACCTTTTGCCTTTTCCAGCTTCTGGAGGGACTGTGATCCTTTGCTTGTATCTCTGTTCCATCTGGACTTTCTCACATCATGTCAATCTAATGTTGACTCTCTTAAGGACCCTAGTGATTACACTGTCCAGATTCAAGATAATATCCTCCACAGGTCCTAACTTAATCACATCTGTACATAAGGTAGCATATTCACATGTTCTGGAACTTAGAATATAGTCATCTTTGAGGGGCCATTATTTTGTGTACTACTAGCTATAGTAAGAAAAAATGATTAGGTATTTGTGCTTCTTCACCAACCCACACTAAAAACTAAAATTTCAATTTTCCTTTGAATTTACCATTTAAAGTCTTTTCTGTATATCTTGAAGCAAGTTACTTTGCAAGGGACATTAGTTTGTAATGTTGAAAATAAATTGTATTTGTTAAGTAAGAATGAGGAAAAGTGGATTATAGTTCTAGTTCTATTAATGCATTGCCTAACTTTTGAGAAATTTTTATTGATTTAAAAAAAAATAAATGACAGCAGAATGTATTACAATTCTTATGACATATTATACAGCACAATTTTTCATATCGCTGGTTTTATATAAAGTATGTTGACACCAATTTGTGTCTTCATCCATGTTCTTTGGATAATGATGTCTGTCGTATTCCACCATCCTTGCTAATTCCCTGCCCCCTCTTTTCCCCTCCCACCCCTCTTCCCTATCTAGAATTCATCTATTCCTCCCATGCTCCCCCTCCATACCCCACTATGAGTCAGCCTCCTTATATCAGAGAAAACATTCGGCATTTGCTTTTGTGGGATTGGCTAACTTCACTTAGCATTATCTTCTCCAGTGTCATCCATTTACTGCAAATGCCATGATTTTATTCTCTATTATTGCTGAGTAATATTCCATTTTGTATATATGCCACATTTTTTTAATCTAATTATCTATTGAAGGGCACCTAGGTTGGTTCCACAGTTTAACTATTGTGAATTGTGCTGCTATGAACATTGATGTGGCTGTGTACTGTAGTATGCTGTTTTTAAGTCTTTTGGGTATAGACCGAGGAGAGGGATAGCTAGATCAAATGGTGGTTCCATTCCCAGATTTCCAAGGAATCTCCATACTGCTTTCCATAATGGCTGCAACAATTTGCAGTCCCACCAGCAATGTGAGTGTGCCTTTCTCCCCACATCCTCGCCAACACTTATTGTTGTTTATCTTCATAATAGCTGCCGTTCTGACTGGAGTCAGATGATATCTTAGAGTAGTTTTGATTTGTATTTCTCTAATTGCTAGAGATGATGAACATTTTTTTTCATATATTTATTTATTGATTGTATTTCCTCTTCTGAGAAGTGTCTGTTCAGGTCCTTGGCCCATTTGTAGATTGGGTTATTTGGTTTTTTGGTGCTTAGCTTTTTCAGTTCTTTTATACTGTAGAGATTAGTGCTCTATCTAATGTGTGAGGGGTAAAAATTTGCTCCCAGGACGTAGGCTCTCTGTTCACCTCACAGATTGTTTCTTTTGCTGATAAAAAAAAAACTTTTTAGTTTGATTCCATCCCATTTATTGATTCTTGGTTTTAATTCTTGTGCTATGGGAGTCTTATTAAGGAAGTTGGGGCCTAATCCCAAATGATGAAGATTAGGGCCTACTTTTTCTTCTATAAGACGCAGAGTCTCTGGTTTAATTCCTAGCTCCTTGATCCACTTTGAGTTGAGTTTTGAGCATGGTGAGAGATAGGGGTTTAATTTCATTTTGTTGCATATGGATTTCCAGCACCATTTGTGGAAGATGCTATCTTTTCTCCAATACATGTTTTTGGCACCTTTGTCTAACATAAGTTTACCACTAGCTATATGTAGGGTTATATTATATTTAAGTTAATTAAAATTAATTAACATTTGAAAGCCAGTTTCTCAGTTTTGCTAGCCACATTTCAAGTATTCAAAATAGTATGTGGCTAGCAGTTACCATCTCTGATAATACAAAATATAGAAAATTTCTAACATAGAAACTTATGTTGGACAGTCAGGTGTTATGGATGTAACATTGGGAAGAGTATGTAGTGAATGTGTTCATATTTGAATACATTTAGAAACCCCTTAGGTATCTTAAAGCAAGCATTGTCTCAAAGTGAGATTCTGTTCTACCTCTCTTTTTTTCTTCCTCCCTCACCTCCCACCCCAGCAAAAAGAACACAAACCTGCTCCCATTTTTACATTCATTCTCAAAGTAAACAATGGCCTCAAAGCTGTTCCCCATGAGAGAAACTTGTAAGTTATAGATTATTCTTCATCTCCATCATCACCTCCCCACATCTAATTACTAAAACATGTTTAATTGCTACTATCCCCTTCCTTCTCCACCTTACCTCAGGCTCTCATCACCCCTCCTGGATTACCATAATAGCTTTCTGAGTGGTCTATTTGCCTTACATTACCACCAGGCAGATGCTTTCAAAATGCAAATTACTCTTCAGAAAATTTAATACATGATTGTGGACCAGTCAGACTGCTTTATATGGCTTGTAAAGCTCTTCATAAGTGAGTGTACCTTGACTGTGTCTCTCACGTTTCCTATTCTTAAGATTCCTGCTCCAGACATTCTGAACCAGTACTGGTCTTGGAACTTGTTATATTTTATAGCTTTGCATTATGTTGTACTCCCTCTGCCTAGAAAACGTCCCTCAATTCATCTTTACCCTTTAGCCTTGATTTGGTTCAGCTCAGCCTCATCCCCTTCCTGTGACTTCTAAACACATACCAGGTTGTAAGTTCCATTCCTACTGAGCATTCTTCTAGAGAGTGACATGTTCCTTTGCACACTGCATTAGACACAGCTCTTTCCTGTCTTTCCCAGGCCAGTGACAGAACCACAAATTCCTTGGGAGTAGGATTCATGAGTTATATAAAATTTTTGTAATCCTAGAGCCTATTGACTCCCTGACACATACTGATGAGACACTATTGTGTATTGGTTACAAAAATGAACTTTTGGTTCAAACCTGGTTTCTAATCCCAATTCAGGCATGTAGTAAGTGTCAAACTACAGGCAAATTGCTTAACCTCTGTTTCCTTTTCCGTATTATAGTAGCTGTAAAAAGTGAAGGGTAGTGTAATGTGAGACCACATTGCCTGGAATAAAAATTTTCATAGAAGATGGCAGTCCTAGCCAGGTGTGGTGGCTCACACCTGTCATCCCAGCAACTTGGAAAGCTGAAACAGGAGGATTGCAAGTTTGAGTTCAGTCTGAGCAATTCATCGAGGCCCTAAGCAAGTTAGCTAGACTCTATCTCAAAATAAAAAAGGCAAAGGCTGTGGATGTGGCTCAGTAGTAAAGTGCCTCTGGGTTTAATCCCCCGTACCAAAAAAAAAAAAAAAAAAGGCAATCTTGAGACTTTCAATAAAAATTTTTTGACTTGTTTTTCAAATTTGATATTGCCTTTTAAATTTTATATGGTTATGAAACTTATAAGTTTTACGTATACATGCTAGACTTGAACTATCTTCCCATATGACAAGCTTCTTTGTATGCATTTTTCAAATAAGTGACTTCAGTAGACTCTGCTGCAGCTGCTATCAAATCAGAATCTCAGACTTCACCTGAGGAAGCTTATCATTCTTTGGAGGTCACTAGGAAACCATTGCAAATACACATTCCTTCAGCTGAAGTCAAGAGACCGAAGTGGGTCCCACCAGGTATGGTATATTTGCGATCAAGGGCAAGGAGTTTAGAAAATAACCAGTGGTAGATTCTTTTCTCCCTAGTTCTAAATGTTATATGTGAGCTTTTTCCCAAATTACTATATAGTCTTCAAAACCATTGTTTTTAATTACTGCATTTTTATATCTATTAGGCATCCAGGTCATATATGATTTTTTTTCATTGTTACTATAAATAAGTTTGCCATAAGCACAGACATCCTTACTGTAGAAATCTGACACATCCCTGATTATTTTCTTAGGGTAAAAGTCCCACTAGTAGAATTATAGTGTCAGCAAGGGTAAACATTTGAGATTCCTGATATTTATATTTCTGATAACAAGTCTTTTGTGCTCAGTACCTGCTGACTTCTGCATTCTTATCAAAGCCTTGGGGTTTGTACATGGGAATTCCAGCATTTACAAATGCTTTAGTAAACTCAGCCTCTGGCTCTTACAATTTGATTTCTCTTTGTTTTCTTTTGCTACCCAGCCAAATCTCACTGATCCTTTAAGAATTTCCTGGACCTAGCTGGGTGTGGTGATGCACACCTGTGATTCCAGTGGCTCTGGAGGCTGAGGCAGGAGGATCACAAGTTAAAAGCCAGTCTCAGTAAAAGTGAGGTGCTAAGCAACTCAGTGAGACCTGGTCTCAGTAAAATACAAAACAGGGCTAGGGATGTGACTCAGTGGTTGAGTGGCCCTGAGTTCAGTCCCCAGTACCAAAAAATAATAATAATAATAAATAAATAAATAAACAAAAGAATTCCCTGGACTGGACTTCAACTTCATCTTGGTCAAAAATATTGCTGCGGCCCAACCAGTCCTGTGTCCACTTTCATTCAATTACATAAACCTTCTACTTTAGTCAAATTGATCCATTTTCTATCCCTTAAACACATATCATATTCCTGTCCCCTCTCCCTTTTGGAGTCCTTCCAAACCTACTCAAGGTTCACTTCTTTTGAATGATCTTTTTTGATTGGCCCATGCTGGTCTCTTCCTGAATGATGGCTAGGTATTAACATATAGAGTCAGGGCTCAACTGTGAGGCTGCATGCTTACTTGGTTTACCTGAATCTTTATTTTATTATCAGAATTACCAAGAACTAATATAATGTTTAAAATTCTTTCTGGTTAAGATTTTCAATGAGGACTTCAAAGTTTTTAGAGAAGGAAAGGTGTGAAAGTTAGTTACTGAAATAATGATACCATATTATTCAAAAAGTAGTACTTAGTATATTTTTTTCTGAAAATAATTAGTGATTCCTCAATGGAAGAAATTTTTTTTAAATGGTATGATTGTAGAAGTTAAAAAGTAGCATGATCAAAAAAATTAAAAGGAGATAGTGAAATGATGGGTAAAGAGTTAATATCATAAAGCACACTGTGCTAAAGATTGAGTATGTGATAGGGCACACAAATGATAATGGGTGAACAGGACCCCTTGGACTTGAGAGCTTCTGTCCCTCTTTAAGGAAGCAGAGATACTCAGCTCCATCAGATTGTTTGTATGCAGAGAGATAGGCTGGTACATACAGATCTGATATTTTCAAGAGAAGCCAGAAATTCAGATTTTAATATGAAATCTCCTCATTTTTAAGTATGACCTTTTAAAAAACCATGTAGACCAAACAGCATTTTTTTATACTGAGATTGAACCCAGGGATGCTCAACCACTGAGCCACATCCCCAGCTCTTTTTGTTTTATTTAGAAACAGGGTCTCACCAAGTTGCTACGTGCCTCACTAGATTGCTAAGGCTGGCTTTGAACTCTTCAATCCTCCTGCCTCAGTCTCCCCGAAATACTGTATCTGAAAGCTAGATTTGGCTCTAGGTTGCCAGTTTGTTGCTTGTCTTATTCAATTTGAGAAAACCATCTAGAGCCCAAAGGAAAAATGAGCCAGGGATATAAAAATCCCAGTTCTCCCAAGAAATACAACAATGAAAAATGAAGAGTTTCACTCTCATTAGTAATTAAAGAAGATCTATTTGCCATTTTAAAACTTGTTTAATACTTGAAAAATAGAGTCTTTTCAAGTAGTACTTATAAAAATTATAAACTTTAAAAACACATGAGATTTTTTTCATTACTTTAGAAATTATAGTTGTCTCTATTTCTTTATGTCTTTACAACCAAATTATTTTTCATTTCAGCTTTGGTAGTTTAAGTTTTGGTTCATTACCTTTCCTTCTGGGGATATTTGAAAATTGGCAATACATTGAATATCTCTTATCCGAGGTGCTTGGGACCTGATTGTTTCAGATTTTTAAATTTTTCAAAGTTTGGATTTTCACATTATGGGTGCTCTCCCTATACTCTATTCTTTCTGTCATATAGTACTTGCCATTATTTTGAATGTTTATTTTATTGCTTGATAGACTGTGGAAAGCAGAACAGTGCTTAACTATTTTTTTATTGTTGTTTTGTTTTAAGAATTGATCTTTATTAAGAGATTTCTGACATGATTTGTGTTACATCTTGTGTTTTCTTTTAGCTGCATCTGGAAGTAGCAGCAACAGCAGCAGTCCAATGGCAGGAGTTTCCATTAGGTCCCCAAATCAGAGTCTCCACCTTGGCTTATCCAGATTAGCAGGAGTTAAGCCTTTGCATCCAAATGCCACTAGTAGCCCAGTGTGGTAGCAAAGAAATGTTTGATAGAATAACAGTTTTAAAAGTGTATTTATATTTTACTTGTGTTTAAGATTAAGGAGGGTATTGTAATATAGAAGAATCCTTTAACATGTCACATAAATGATCTTTATCTGTTTTGTGATTATGTGCTCTAAAGAGCTCTTCAAGACTCCAAAAAGAGGTTTGTTCATAAGAAATACCTTCTCATGTCATTCCTTCTGAAGAGCTGTTCTGTTTTCTTATGTATCATAAGTCATTGTCTTTTTTAGTGATTGTCAGTTTAATGTGGAGGAAGTCTGTATCATGCGCTGTACTTTTCTAGTCACATGATGTTCCTTTGTGACACTTTAACTTTTCAGAGTGTATCTGACAAAGGGAAACATTCTCATTTCTTTCAAGAGATAGTTTGAAAACTTATAAGCTACTTACGTTATATTGTCAGTTTTACTGCAAGGATGTTTGGTATTTTAGCCAAATCTTATTAATAGTAAGAATAAAGAATCATTTCACATATTACAATGGATACTGTACTATGGCATATGTCTCCTATTTGGAAATTGATGATTATTATATAGCAAATATAATGACATTTTATGAACTCTTCATTGTCAAAACCTTAAATAAAAGTGAAAAAGTTTTGAAGTGCTCTTTTCTTGATACCATTGCATTTATCAGTCTCTATCTACATTTCTTAATAAAATAAAATAAAAATAAGCTCTGTTGAAAACTCAAACAAGGGGAAGCTGTTTCTTAATCACTTTATATGAAGCTAGTACTTTAAGGAGTGGCTGTCAAGTTCTTAGTCATCCCTATTTTGATATTAGAGTTTTTCAGGAAGCTTAGGTTTGAGTTTATTGTGAAAAAAAATAGTGATGATGCGGGCTGGGGTTGTAGCTCAGTGGCAGAGTGCTTTCCTAGCATGTGTGAGGCACTGGGTTCAATTCTCAACACCACATACAAATAAATAAATGAAATAAATATCCATAGACGATTTTTAAGAATAGTGATGATTATATTTATGGTGAGAATTTCAACCTACTCTTTTGTGTGTGTGTGTGTGTGTGTGTGTGTGTGTGTGTGTGTGTATGTGTCTGACTAGTAATCCAATATGTAAATATACCATATTTTCTTTATCCATTCATCTGCTAAGGGCATCTGGGTTGATCCCATATTTTGGCTATTGTGAATGGTGCTGCAACAAACATGGGGGTGAAAGTATCTTTGGTACCAAGATTTCAACTCCTCTGGGTATATGCCCAGTCGTGGCATTGCTGGGTCGTATGGTAATTTTATTTTTAGTTTTTTGAAGCATCTTTTATTGTGTTCCACAATGACTGTATTAATTTACATTCCCACAAGCACACTGACACATTTTTTTGTCCCAAGGAATAAAGATTAAGCTACTAACAATGGCTATGGAAATACTGAAATCATAAATCACAACAGGTAAATATCAGAAGACATTTTCTTTGAGGACATTGAAATACTCTACACACAGATAATACATATGTAGAAGATGCTGTGCAATGATGCTGCTACCATTGTTTGTGGGGCAGTCTTGCCCTACAGACTCCCAAATCCTTGAAAACAAGGATTCCGTTTTTTTTTATCTTTAATTCCCCATGCTTAACATAGTTGCTGGCCCACAGTTTATGCTCTGAACATTTTTGATGAATTATCTATACGATTTTAGATTTCAATTCTTCCAGAAAATTGGTACCAAGAATTTTCAATGGACAAGCCACTGACCTCGCTTGTTCTTATAAGGAATTAAAGTAAATAAAAACAAGCTCATCATCCATGACCCCAAGAGGCACACATGGAGATGAGATTAAAAAAATATATACATCTAAGATAATTAAGTACTAACATTAAAGCTATTGATCAGGTGACAAAATGAGAAAAAGAAATACTGTTGAATTCCAGAAGAAAGAGAGTGGTGTGGAGAGGTAGGGAAATTCCGATCTACTTATATAAAAATAACAAATTTTTTTGATTCATTTTATAGATTCATTTCTCAAAGGAACATTCGCTCCAAGCCGGGTGCTATGGTGCAAGCTTATAATCCCAGTGGTTTGCGAGGCAGGAGGACCATGTGTCCAAAGCTAGCCTCAGCAATTTAGTGAGGCCCTAAGCAACTCAGTGAGACCATATCTCTAAATAAATACAATAGGGGCTGGGGATGTGGCTCAGTGATTAGGTGCCCCTGGGTTCAATCCCTGGTTCCAAAAAAAGAACATTTGTTAACTCTAGCTCTGAACTAAGTAAATTTGTTTTCTTCAATCCTTCATGCAACAAGATACAAATATAGACATATTTGAATTCTTTTTCTTCATCATTTGCCATATATTTTGAGGATTAAAAAATGGCACTTTCAAATCTTTGAGTAGGGAGCAAGTGTTATTTTTGGAAGTCAGATTGAATACATAAAGAAAGACACAAAATAGTCTGTGATAACTACAGAATCATGAAAGGGAGGGAAATAATGGAATAAGTCATAAAAGTATGTTTCAGGAAGGGGCAAAATTGTGATGTATGCAGACAAGGGGAGAAATAAAAAATGTTCACCCATTTCTTCCCCTTTCAATACTTTATTCACACAAATTACTCAATACAGTTTCACTCTATAGGTTCTTAATCAAGAAAACGACAATCCTTAATGCTAGGCTCTGCAATAGACATAATCAATTCACAGCAAATGATTCTAGATTGATTGATTCACAGCACACAATTCTAGATTAATTCTAAGCACCACAAAACACACTTAATCATGATAGGCTAATGACAGACATTCCCTCTACATGCTAAGTTCAAAAGTCTTAAGCCTTAGGCTTTATGTCCAGCAGATGCACACTCACTCAGACCGCAGTGACCAGGTCCGGAACCCAGGAAGGCTTTTCCTGGAGTGGAGTGGATGACCAGTTGAGGACTGGGGAGGAGGGAGAAGTTGTGTCTCTCACCAAGGTCCAGACGAGGTGGTAGAGTTTGAGAGTGGTGAGGATCATACAGAGGATCAGGAAATGATGATGAGTGATGGGATGTCGGGTCCTCATCAGGCTCTCCAGCTCGAGTGCATCCTTGTTTCGGCTGGCTGAATCCCTGTTCATTTGCTCTATCATTTATACTAAAGTTTGGGGCTCTTGATCCCCCTTTCAATCCTTATCAGCTACCAATGGATTTCTCAGTGACATAATTTACCCTGGGGTCAGAATTATCTTGTCTGGTGATCTCCACCCTGATCTTCTCACCTTTCCCTTTTATCAGGTGAGGACAGCCTGCCAGGGGCTTCACTCTGTTTATCAGGGTGAGGGGAAAGAACTTGTTTGTGACCATGCTGGAGGGCTCTGTGGGTGTGCTTAGTGAGACTGCAGGTTTCAAACTGGAGTTTTTAAAATGGAGTTGCTTAAGCTTAGGACTAAGGCCATGCTAACAGTGTGTGTGTGTGTGTGTGTGTGTGTGTGTGTGTGTGTATGTGTGTGTGTGTGTGTGAGAGAGAGAGAGAGAGAGAGAGAGAGAGAGAGAGAGAGAGAGAGATACAGAGACAGAGAGAGAGAATCTGACAGTTTTTTATAGAATTAAAATTTTAGGAGGTCATCTGGTTCATCTGGTCATCTTGTTTTATAGACAAGGAAAGTGAAAATCTGGAGAAGACATAGGGCTCATTCAGAATCATGGCAGCATCAAGGCTAGACTTCAAGTCCCCACGTTGTCTTCAGGGCTTTCTTCTCTTTATGTACAGAGCTGCCACAGCTGGACAGAGAAAAGAGCTTCAGTTGTTTGGAAAGATGAACATTTACTTCCACAGTCTCCATTCTCCTGGGAAGTAGATGAAGGGAAGACTGATGAAGAGCCTTAGAATAAAAAAGTGTTGTATTCGTTTTTCTCCAGTGTTGGGACTTTACGAATCCTATGTCCAGTTGAAGGTGAAAATTGACATGTTCAGTCTCCCAAATTATCCCCAAGATCATACTTGCTCTCTGTCTTCTCCATCACTGCTTTGGCTGAGGCCCTCATCATTTCTCACCTATGCACCCCAAATGGCTAACTGAGCTCTTAGGAATCATGCTCCGTGCTATTGCCAGAGAGATGTTTCCAAAACACAAATCTGATCTTGTCAGCTCATATTTAGCACAATCACGTAGCCTTCAAGATTTTAACTTGGACTATATGATGCGTATGACACTATATGACAATCTAACCCTCCTTTCTGACCCTCTGCCAGTGATGTCTGATTCCTGTGATTGCAGTTTCTAGAAAATCCACATTTTATTCTCTGTGCAGTCTCATCCATCTTACCTTGGCTCTGTGCCCATCCTCCTCATCCTTCAAGAACAGGCTGCTTTTCTCAGGTGGGAGTGTTAACACAACTCTCCCAGCAGGGTCAGCCAGAATCTCAAAGTGTGCTCCATGCACTCTTTAGATATATCTGTTAGTGTGTGGATCACATGCTCTGTAATGGTCTGCTTCCATGGTCTCCTCTCCTGGAGAACAAATTCTCCTTTAGAGCACAGACTGTATCTGGTGGAATTGACTCAACAAACGTTTGCAGAAAGAGAGGAAGGAAGGAAGGAAGGGAAGGAAGAAGTCAAACTGCATCAGTAGAGAAGAGACTAACACTTTTTTGTTTACTTTTCAAAGATTTTTTTCATGTGTGTGTGTGTGAAAATAAATGTTCCCCTAGCCAGGTATGGTGACACCAGCCTGTAGTTCCAGCTACTTGGGAGACTGAAGTGGGAGGACCACTTGGGCCTAGAAGTTCAAGGCCAGCCTGGGCAACTTGACAAGATCCTATATCTTAAAAAAACAAAACAACTTGATGATCTTACCTTCCCCAGTCCTACTCCTCAGAAGTAATTTTTTTTATAGTTCCTTTCTTCCAAATCGTTCATTATACCTGTATAAAAAAATATGCAAACATCTTTTAAAAAATAAATATAGAATCATATTATATGTGTTCTTTTACTGGTTTTGCTCATTATGTTACGAGCAAACATAAAGATCAACCACTTTTTTTTGAGATCCAATCATAGCCATTTAATTTTTTTTCAGGTTTCTTTTCTTTATTTTTTAAAATATTCAATCCTAGGTATATACAGATATAAAAGGCAAGATATGAATTCAAAATTTCTATAGTAATATTCACCCCTATTCCTTAGGGGTGATTCCTTTCCCTGACATTGAGTAGCTATTGATTACTAACTGGTTATTTATTAAATAAACAATATAAAATAAACTTATCATATTCCTTGAGTCTTACTTTTCCTTAAGCCTATGCCATATCATTTTGATTAATGTTTACTTTAAGATAGCTATAAAGTGATTCTTCTATTTTTATTTTTAAAAAGTTTTTTTGTATTTGTTTTTTTTTAATTTTAATGACAAGATTTTTTTTGACATATCATACATACATGGAGTGTAACTTCCCATTCTTGTGGTTGAACATGATGTGGAGTTTCACTGGTCACGTGTTCATATATGAACAGAGGAAAGTTAAATCTGATTCATTCTACTGTCTTTCCTATTCCCATCCACTGCCCTTCCATTCATTCCCCTTTGTCTATTCTTCCCTTCCCTTCCTTCTTATTGTGTGTTAGCATCACTTATCAGTGAGAACATTCTGCCTTTGGTTTTGGGGGGCTGGCTTCTTTGATTTACCTCATTGAAAAAAATGATTGCATCACATCCCATAAAATATATGTGTGCCATATTTTAAATTTCCCATCATTTAGAGATAAGTAAGTTCTAATTTTTAAATATTCATGCTGCAATAAGTATCCTGATTTGTCTTTAGTCTTTGAATAGTTTCAACATGGTGACACCACCATGTTGATTATAGTGTCTGCAAGAGCTTACCAGTGTGGAGTGAGTGATGTGCAGAAGCCGGGATGAGGTTTGATTTGGTCCCTGTTCTGCCCCTATTTCTTGTGTATTTTATTCCCATAGCTCTTGATAGAGTTAGAGACTGTAAAGGGACTTCCAAGGGACACAGCATGGAGATTCCACAATGTTTTGCTAATGTATAAGTGTCCCAGGAAACTTCGAAGGCTCACCATCCAGTTATATGAATCACTTCTCTAATTAGATTCCATGGTATTATACAAATCTTTCTATCTGTTTCTTTCTGTGACATTTTTATTGGTGCTTTATAGTTTTACATAATGATGGGATCTGTTGCACATATTTATACATGCACACAATATAACTCTATAATTTGGCCAATATCACTCCCCTAACACTTTCCTCATCCTGCCCCCATCTCCAAGTCTTTCCATCTTGCAGTCAGTTAATTAGTCATAGAATTGTGCTCTGCATGAAGAAGGTACAAAATAGATGAATAAGATCCAGAGAAAAAGTTTCTACCAAACTTCCTCCTTTCTTTTTCTGTAGGCATTAATCTAACCCAGTAGCGAACTAGTGTATGCCTATTGTAGGGGGGAATATTGTATTTGTGGCAATAGAATGGGGTTTCTTTTGCAGTTAACTAGGGGAAATGGTGTTTGCTGGGGGTCTTAAACTGCTAACCACGTGCTTTACTCCTCCTCCTTCCCTGGCTCCTGCCTCTCCCTTTGCCCTCCAAACCCTATCAGACCACTAGAAGGGAGGCAAGAGGAAAAGCAGAGAGTCAAGTTCGCCCTTGATTTTGTGTCTGCCCGCTTCTTTCCTTCAGGCCCACCCTTCTTTCTTCTCTCTGAAGGTGTGGACCATTACTTATATTTTATTCCTACTGCCAATTAATTTTTTCTGCTCTCCTTCCTGGAAGACTCAGATGGACAATAAAAAGCCAAGGAAACCGAGTTTGACTTCCTTCCCAATTTTGAAAGCAAAAAAGAAGCAAAATTTCACCTCTGTGAAGGAAAGGATTCATGAATTTCAACTAGTGACAAGAGATATCATTGTGAAATCTTGAAACCTGGCAGTTGTTATGCCCAAGCACCTTTGAGGATAGTATAAGGGGAAGATATGAAGGCCCCAGCTGATTGGTGGAGGTCTGTGTGGGCTTGGAGGGAAAAGCAGCCAGACAGGGAAGATTTCATCTAACAGGCAGCTTGCATTTGGGAGCCTCTGGATTAGTGACTTATCCACAGTACCTTTTATTCTCTTCCTCATACCTGCAACCATACCAGCAATGTCCTGCAATAATTCTGAACAAGTATTCAAGAACATTTCCAGAAAATGTGTTTCCCCTAACACAGAGGCCATCTCTTTTTACTCTGCCTCAACTAACTGAAGGCAGAGCACTGAAGGTAAGACCCTATGATGTAGTGAGTGTGATTACTGTCTATGAGATCAACGTCTATATTATATGTATTTTTTAATCTCAGTCTGAATTCCTCAGGGTATTAAAAAGCTCCTTTTGACTAGGATGTTTGTTCAGAATGTTTTGCAGCAAACTATAGCCCAAAGCATCCAGCCTGCATTACTAACTGGGAGAGTCAGCCTTCAGCTGCCTACTGGGGCCTTCCCTAGATCCTCTCACAGATCACAGACCATGTCCTTGAAATTATAACCCCAGTTCACTTTCTCCAGGTAGTGTTCCTGATTTAGTCATAGCTTTCTGTGCCTCAGAATTACAACTCCCAAGAATGGACTACCAAGCCCATCCATCATTCTACACCCCACCTCTGCCTTTACCACATGCAATAGCAAGAGTTTATTTTGCAATTTGTAGGTACTAATATTATTAGTATCTAAAACGTATTTCTTTTGATGAAAATTACCTTAAAATATTTGACACAGTAAATCTAAAGCAAACATGATAATATAATAAATACAATATTCTATTAAATTTTATAGTTTTACAACGTCAGAATGAATAAGTCATAATTTTAGTTTAGCAAAATCTTCATGAGTTTTGCAACTTGCAGTTTTTCTTTTTTTCATTTTCTTCTTCTTTTGTCTTAAAATCTGCTTGAACTCATTTATTGAGTGGTCAAATGACTCTTGCATGAACCCTTAGAGACAGGTGCTTTTATTCTATTTTTGCAGGTGGGGAAACTGAGCAAGGTTAACTAGATCACTAAGTCTGGAGGACAGAATTCAAATCCATATATGTAACCACTCTATTCTGTGCCTCTGATTAGTAGTACCAACTCTGCTAAATGTTGTTCTAAAAAGTTCTTTATGCATTTAAGTTAATTTTAAGGAAAGCAAATTTTCTGTAGCTATAATGACAGGAATAAAAAATATAAATACCACATGCACATCAACTCATTTATGTTGTATTTTACAATTGCTATCAGCAAGTTCATAGTATCTTTTTTTTTCCTTTTTGGTACTAAGGATTGAACCCAGGAGGGCTCAACCACTGAACCACACCCCTAGCCCTTTATTTGTTTATGAGACAAGTTCTCACTAAATTGCTTAGGGCCTCACTAAATAAATTGCTGAGGCTGGCTTTTAACTTGTGATCCTCCTACCCCAGCCTCCTAAACCACTGGGATTACAGGCATATGCCACCATGCCCAGCTCCCAGTATCATTTTTAACTAGTATTTAAACTTGTAACTATGGTCTTTACATTGCTAAATATTCTGGTGGGATTTAAATAATCATCTTTTCACCATCAATTGGCATTCCCCAATGGATTTTTTATCCCTTTGAATTTAATAGGATTGAGTAAGGAAGTACAAACACATCAATAACTGTCCTCTGCATGTGAAATTCTAAGTTTCAGTGGACACATATGACATTAATTGGTGGATAAAAGTGAATCATATGAATTATAATCCCTTCACTTATGATAACACTGGAAATGAAGGGCTGTGAATCTTAGCATATCAATTGCCCCAGCCACGTGTTAAAAAAGCATTTTGAATATTTAAGCACATTAGCCATAATTTCCATTTTCAGTATTTAATAGTATATATTATAAACAAAAATCATATTATTAATCCAATATTTAATTATTATTATTTTTTTCTATGCTAGGGGTTGAACCCAGGACCTTGTTCTGGGTGAGTACTGTACACTGAGCTACATCCCAGATTAAAATATTTTAAATATGTAACTTGGTAATAATTTAGCCTCAGGATTTTAAAAAAAAATTGATTTCATTTGTCCTGAAGACAATGGTGCAGTCCTCCATCTAGTTATAAGGGATTCGTTTCACAGTGACCCCATTCGTTTGACTGAAATGTGTAACATGACCACTAGAGAGCCGTCTTCCCTTTGGCTTCATTGCTGGTAGAGATTCTCCATCTTTTCTGCTTAGTTGATGAGGATCAAAGAACTCTCACAGTGGTCCTCAATGCACTTTAGGATATGCTCTGTGTTATAGTTTATCCTAACTTCTGGGAGAAGCAGCAGATACTCCCTCTGGACCTCGGGCCTCTCAGCTAGTAAGCTGGAGGACATTGATTTTCCTGCTTCTCTCTTCAAAGAAAACTACATTGGCTTGCAGCTGATTTCTGGGATTTGAGGAGCTGTCAGGACTCCAAATATCAGGTTGGGTCATGCCAGGAGGAGAACCTGGGAGAAGGCCATGGGGAAGAGAGTGCTGTTAATTTAGGATATGACTCTTCAGCATCCCTGACAATTAAATAGGTGTGACAAAGTACATCCAGAAATGTGCTACAGACACAATTTCTCTTTTCTGCATTGTGAGTGCAGGTACCTACTAAAGTACCTACTTTATTTCTTATTTTTCTTAAATCCTTTAAATCATTCAATTGCTGTCTTCACTTCTTTACACAGTCTTTCCTTTCCTACCCTTTTCAGTTGCATGTTTATTGCTTGTCTCACCCTCCACAATAGGATTGCCCAACATGGTATCCACTGGCCATATGAGGCTATGGAGCCCTTGGTGTGTGGCGGGTCCAGATGGAGACGTTCTGTGAATATGAAATATACAGCAGATCTCGAAGACTTGTATGAGTGTAAAATAACTTATTAAATGTTATTTAAGAATTGGGTGAATTTTATAACATATCAATTAATACCTTAAGGAATTTGTAAAAATAATTTTGGATCAACTCATATTAAACTAGTATCCTGAATATGTTAAGTAAAATATATTGTTAATTGCACCTGTCTCTTTTTACTTTTTAACGTGGCTATTAGAAAAGTTGTGTTAGGTAGCCTGCATTATATTTATGGTGGAACACATGCTGTAAAAGGGACATTCAGTATCCTTAGACTGAATCAGTACTGAATCCCCATAACTAGGATAGTACTGGCACAGACTAGCACTTGAAGTGTCCTTGTGGAATAAAACCCAGGAGTGTTTATTTATTTGCCCCTTTAAATACTTAGTATCTACTTGTTTCAGACACTGTTTCAGGTGTTGGAGATACAGTCAAAAAGAAAACAGGTTAACAAATTATTATGGGGCTTAAAATTGAGATTCTTCGTAGGAAGGCCAGATATTTTGGTGAAAATGTTGAGAATGGTAATGACTAGCTCTCATTTTCCTTCGTGGTTAGGTTTGCAATTGACAGTGTTTTTTTTTCCTCCTTGGTTATATATTTAGAATCTCCCAATAAAGTTTTAAAGACTACTAAAATCAGAATTTCTAGGGATTATAGACATTTGTTAGTTATTTTCTATCATGTGTGGACAGATGTTCATTTTAATTCTAGCTGTGAGATCTCAATTAGGTCATGAAGTCCCTGACCATTTGTGAACCTGGAATAATTAGTCTTATATTCCCTGACTGCAGTGGTATTAATGAGGTAAGAGAACCTGAACTCTCTGGCTGGCAGATTTTAGAATATGCTTTCACTTTTACTTCTCTTTCCATTTAACAGAACGGGGTTTTATGAGACAGGCTCCTAACTGAGTCTCACACAGTAGAAGAAGGTATCTGAGGGTCCTTCCCTCTGTCTCATTTCTGTCTCTTATAAGCAGTCCTTTTATAAAAAGCAGAACCAAAATGAAACAAAGAAACCCAGTCCAACCATTTGGCATTACTAAGGAAAGAATGGAAATTACACCCAAAACTGAAGAACACATTCCAGTTGCCAGACATGTTTAGGTCTTTTTTTGGGGGGGGGCACACTAGCACACTATTATCTATGGTAATGAATTCACCTTTCATTGCAAATGAAAGGTTCAGATTAGAAGAACTTGTAATGCTCATAAACTAAATCGTCAAACCATTTAAACTATAACCACTTACAACCAATCTAGAGTTGGCATCTCAATGAAAGTTAGGCATATACTATTATGTAATGTAATTTGGAATGGATTTGGAGCCTTGAAGGAGCACAATTATGCAATTTCTTTCCATTCTCTCCCAGGGTCCCACTTTTCCTCCTGAGATCTATGCGGTAAGTACCAGTTTCTTTGTTTTCCATTCCCATTGCTGCTATAATTTAGAGAGAGAAGAGAACAAATATTGGAGATTGCATTTCTTATTGTGGAAGGGATGCTTAAGTGAGCGGCTTAGGAGGGAGTTTCTGACTGATAAAATGAATCAGAAAAAATAGCTACTTTTCACTCTAGAGTTTATGAAAAATGGAGTACCTGTCCAACACGGGTGTTTAAGGAGATACTAGAAGAAAATCCCCACCCTACCCATTTGGGTTTAGTTTTGTATATTTGCTCCTTTCAAAAATCTTAAGGTAGTTATCACCCCCGTTTTACAGAGAAAAACAACATCTCAAAGTCATCCTGGTAATTAAACCTGAAATCAGGATTCAGGTTTTCTTTTGTAATTCATGAATGCTTTTAAAAAATTGCTTCTCATTATTAATATATATATATTTAAGAAATATATGTAAGTTATAAAGAATAATAATACCATGGACACCCTTGTGTGTGCCCAACATGGAGTTGAAGAAGTCCCCTGAGTGTTCTTCCCCATTGAATCTCATCCTAATACCTCTGAGCTAACCTCTTGCTTGAATTTTACAGCTATTATTCTGTTGTTTTCCTGTGTATATTTCCAAGCCTTGCACAGTATATGTTGGTTAATTTTGCATGTTCTCATTTTTTATATACAGGAATCATACTGTGAAGTGTTCTGCTATGTGATTTTCATGCTCAGTCCTACACTACCCTACCTGCCACTGCATGTGGCTGTCCTTGGATTATCCAGGGTTCTATTGAGATGGATCATTACCTGTGCTTTGAATCTCAGATATTGTGAATAAATATCACCTTTGTTCTTGGGAACCTGATTATCAGTTTAACTGTTCTGCCCTGTTGCTTGGGCATGCTTATCTCATCAGTCATTGGACATTCTGTTTCTTCTTGTGTTTCTATTATTAAAAATAATTCTGCCATGAACGTTCTTGTGCATGTCTGCTAGTGCAAATGGGTAGCCATTTCTGGGTATTTACCTTGGCAGGGACTTGCTAGGTAATGAATATGTGAATTTTTGACTTTACCAGGTAATGCCAAACTGTTTTCCAAAGCATTGGCACCAGTGCACTTTGTCACCAGCAGGGCACACAAGTTTCAGTTGTTCCACATCCATTTTATCACTCTTCATTATGTGACTTTTTATCTTGCCAATTTTGTAGGTAAGAAACAATTTTTTATTGTATCTTAACTTGCATTTGGATGATTGTTATTAACAAGACTAAACCCCCTTTCATATATTAACAGGCCATTTATATTTCCTCTTCTTTAAACTCACTGTTTTTGTCTTTATTGTGTAAATATTTTTTCTATGGTGTTGTCTTTTTCCTATTAATCTGTAGAATATTTAATATATTCTGTCTATTAATCCTTACCAATATCATATACTGCAAATACCTTCATCTGGTTTGTTAGCTTGCCAGTTTTTATATTCTTAATTTTTTAGAGTAGTTTTGGATTTATAGAAAAATTGAATAGAAGAGAGGAGAGTTCCCAGATACTTCATCACCTTCCTTTTTTTATCTTGTTATTAATATCTTGCATTACTGGAAAGTTGTTATAACTTAGCAACCTATATTGATGCATTATTAACTAATAATGATTGTTATGATTTGGATGTGAGGTGTTCCCAAAAAGCTCATGTGTGAGACAGTGCAAGAAGGCTCAAAGGAGAAATGATTGGGTTGTGAGACTCTTCACGCAATCAGTGATTTAATCTGCTGATAGGGATTAACTGGGTGGTAACTGAAGTGGTAGGGTGAGGCTAAAGGAGGAGGGAAATTAGGTTGTGCCCTTGGATTATATATTTGTACATGGAAGTGGAGTCTGTGCTTCTTGATCACCTTGATGTGAGCTGTTTCCCTCTGCCACGCACTCTGCCATGATGTTCAGCCTCACCTCAAGCCCAGAGAAATGGAGCCAGCCTTCTATGGACTAAGACTTCTGAAATCATGAGCCCTCAAATAAATTCTTTCTCCTCTATAATTGTACTGGTCGGGTCATTTAGTCACAGCCGTGAAAAAGCTGACTAAAACGATGATTTACTTTTGGCTGCATCCTTTGTGTTGCACATTCCATGGGTTTTGAAAAATATATATTATTACATACAAACCATCACAGCATGATACGGGATAATTTTACTAACCTAAAAATACCACATTCTCCACCTAGTTAATCCTGACCCCACCTCCCCCCAAAACCCTAGCAATCTCTCATTTTGCTAACTCTATGATTTTGCCTTTTCCAGAATATTCTGTAGTTGAAATCATACAGTACTGCACCTTTTCAGATTGGCTTCTTTCATTTGGCAATATGTCAGTAAGGCTCCTCAATGTCTTTTTTTCACATTATTTTTTTATTATTAGTTGTTCAAAATATTACAAAGCCTTTGACATATCATATTTCATACATTTGATTCAAGTGGATTATGAAATCCCATTTTTACCCCGTATACAGATTGCAGAATCACATTGGTTACACATCCACTTTTTTGCATACTGCCAACCTAGTGTATGTTGTATTCTGCTGCCTTTCCTATCCTCTACTATCCCCCTCCCCTCCCCTCTCATCCCATCTTCTCTCTCTACCCCATCTACTGTAATTCATTTCTCTCTCTTGTTTTTTTTTCCCTTTCCCCTCACTTCCTCTTATATCTAATTTTGTATAACAATGAGGGTCTCCTTCCATTTTCATGCAATTTCCCTTCTGTCTCCCTTTGCCTCCCCCTCTCGTCCCTATTTAATGGTGATCTTCTTCTCATGCTCCTCCTCCCTGTTCTGTTCTTTGTTGCCCTCCTTATATCAAAGAAGATATTTGGCATTTGTTTTTTAGGGATTGGCTGGCTTCACTTAGCATAATCTGCTCTAATGCTATCCATTTCCCTGAAAATGCCATGAATTTGTAATTTTTTAGTGCTGAGTAATATTCCATTGTGTATAAATGCCACATTTTTTTATCCATTCATCTATTGAAGGGCATGTAGTCTAGCTATTGTGAATTGTGCTGCTATGAACATCGATGTAGCTGTATCCCTATAGTATGCTCTTTTAAGGTCTTTGGGGAATAGACTGAGAAAAGCAATAGCTGGGTCAACTGGTGATTCCATTCTCAGCTTTCCGAGGTATCTCTATACTGCTTTCCAAATTGGCTGCACCAATTTGCAGTCCCACCAGGAATGTACAAGTATACCCTTTTCCCCACATCCTCGCCAGCATTTGTTATTGTTTGACTTCATAATGACTGTCAATCTTACTGGAGTGAGATGGTATCTTAGGGTGGTTTAGATTCGCATTTCTCTGACTGCTAGAGATGGTGAGCATTTTTTTGTGTGCTTGTTGATTGATTGTATGTCCTCCTCTGAGAAGTGTCTGTTCAGGTCCTTTCATTTGTTGATTGGGCTATTTGTTATCTTATTGTTTTTTTTTTTTTGAGTTCTTTGTATAATCTGGATATTAGGGCTCTATTTGAAGTGTGAGGAGTAAAAATTTGTTCCCATGATGTAGGCTCCCTATTTACCTCTCTTATTATTTCTCTTGGTGAGAAAAAACTTTTTAGTTTGAGTAAGTCCCATTTGTTAATTCTTGTTTTTAACTCTTGTGCTATGGGTGTCCTATTAAGGAATTTGGAGCCTGACCCCACAATATGTAGATTAGAGGTTTACAATTACAGCATTGCATTGGTATACCTGTTTATCCATTTACCTGTTAAAGAACATTATGGTTGCTTCCTATTTAGGGAGAAGTTATGAATAAAGTCGCTATTAACATTCAAGTTCAGGTTTTTATGTGAACAAGTTTTCAATTCATTTGGGCAAATATCAAGGAGCATGGTTGCTGGATCACGTACTGAGATATATTTGGCTTTGTAAGAAACAGTCAGACTCTCTTCCAAAATGATTGTACCATTTTTCCATTCCCACCATCAGTGAATGAGAATTGCTCTTACACCTTCTTGCCAGCATTTGGTATTGTCAATGTTTTGGAGTTTCAATATTGTTGTAGTTTGATTCTGAAATGTACTCCAGTGCAATCTGCATCCAGCAGAGCCCGCTAACTCAAGGTCACTCAGGGGAAATTCCCAAGGCATTAGAAATAAAACACAGACACACGATTTACCTTTAAACCAAGCTCCAGAATGGGAGAGCCAGGAACTACAGGAGAGGCTGGTGAGAGAGCAAGCACTCTTTTATTAGGGAAATCTAAATTCTTAGGAAATCCTATCCAATGAAAGTCAAGGGGGTCATGGTTACAAGGACAGGTGAGGTGATTGGATCCCTGGATATGTGGAGAGACACGCCCCTGCACGAAGACAGTCTCTAGAACCCTAGAAGACCCAGGCTAACCAGCAGCGTGACCGCCACCGGATGGATGCCACACTGCTCAGCAGGGGAGTCAGACCTAGTCAGTGCTAGATTGGTCTCCCACACCCCAGAAGTTTGCATGTTGAAGGCTTGGTCTCCAGCTGGTGGTGCAGATGGGAGGTGGTGGAGACTTGGGGAGATGGAGCCTAGATGGAGGAGGTGGGTCACTGGGGCATATCCTTGACCAGTATATCTTGTCCCAGTCTCCCCCCGTCCCCTTCCTGGCTGCTAAGAAGTAAGTGGCTTTACTCTGTCACATCCTCCCCACTAGTCATGATATTCTACCTTATCACCAGCCCAGAAACAATGGAGTTGCTCAAAGAAGCTGTGAGCTAGGTGACTTTGAGCAGAAAAAATAACACCTGCATAGGATGGAATAAATCTCAAAGAATGGAAACAGCCTCAGAAATCATCCTCGTTTTCTTCCTTTTTTTTTAGCCAGAGAGACAGAATTTATTAATATTTATTTTTTAGTTTTTGGTGGATACAACATCTTTATTTATTTTATTTTTTTTAAATTTTATATGATGCTGGGGATGGAACCCGCGACCCACCCATGCTAGGCAAGCGCACTACCACTTGAGCCACATCCCCAGCCCCAGAAATCATCTTCTTTAACCTGCCTGCATAATGCACAAATCTACTTTATATTATAGGAAATTTAGTGTCTAATTTGTAGAAAAATGCTTCTTTCTAAGTGTTTCTGTTGTATTCTATATTCAGGTACTACTGGAATAAAAGCATGAACTTATTTTAATTTGAGATCTTTGGAGTGGAAGTAGTTTACAATCTCTTGTCCCCATGTTTCATTGTAGAATACAAAAGAGTTCAGAAAAGATCACTGTATGGCAGTATGACACAGTAAAAAGACACTTGAGGACTTAGGCCGTACATAAACTTAGGTTTGCTACCATTAGTTGTGTTATCTTAGACAAGTCATTTGGTTGACTTTAGCCTCTTTTTCTCCATCTGTAAAATGAGGTCATCATATTATATATTCCAAAAGTTTGCTACTGGAATCATGGTTTTTCAAGTTCCATTAGTGGACTCCTGAATCAGCAGGTTGCACTAAGTGCATTCGAAAATGACTCCTGGTTTCTGGATTTCCAGGCTTATCTCATGCCCATCACTCAAGGATGGCCAGGGTCTCCTCCTTCCATCTCCACCAGGGTCAGAGGCTGGTAGGTGGGCCCCCAGAGGATATGGCATCAGTGAGATAAGAACCTGGTCCTCCCAAGTGGCAAGTCATGTTCACTATGCTAATGGGTCTCCAGAGTCCAGCCTTGGCTGTGGGTGTAATCAGGAGGCAGCTCCTCCCTGTCTAGGCATCCTGGGCTTCCTTGTGCACCACAAAGGGGATTTAAGGGTAGACTCTTGGCTAGAAGTAGCAGAGAGGGAGAAACCATGATTTGCCGAAGGTCTGTGTTGGTGGTAACAGTTAAATCCCTTGGCTGGAGATTTTCTTCTTCCAGGTCTTTTCAAGGTCTGCTGGGCTAATCCTCTAACCTGTTTGCTCTGTAGAAAATCCCTAAAGGTTTTCTCTCCTGATCACCTGCCTCTCTCTGTTGATACATTTGTTTTGAACAATGCATTTGAATACATTTGTTCTGACCTCTAGGAAAGGATTACAGAGGCTGTAAGGAGGAAGCTGTGAGTTGATATCACTGAACTTGAGCTTCATCTGTCCATCTAGCCACAACCAGGTACTAGGGATTTTTTTTTTCTTTCTTTTAAATGAAGAGGAGGAAGAAACAAGGAGGAGCCAACTGAAAAAATAACCAGAAAAATAGCTTGTTAGGTTCCACTGAGGCTGGATTCTTTGATGGAGGTGTGCCTTTCTGAAAAGGCTGGTGGTCTAGGGACAGGGGACAAGAGTGGCCTGATGCCTGCTAAGTATTCCTCTGCTTCTCCGAACTTTGCATATGAGGACATCCAGGTCTCTGTCTAAGGTAATAAGATGAGGCAGTGAATCTTGAAATTCTGCTCTAACTAGCTCTAAATGGGGGACCAGATCTGGTCATATTTAGCTTTCAAAGTGAAGAGGCAGGTTGTACCCTGGAGCATGTGCATGTTGGGGTCCGGCCCACTGCAATGAGAATGCAAATCAGGGAAGGGGGAAAGCAGAATGCCCAGGAAGAGGACATGGATGTGGGACAGGCAGTTGGAGATTCCACCTTTCTGTGTTCCTCTTTCCTTCACCCTGATGTGGAGGTTACATGATCAGGTCAGTGTGACCCATAATGGGAATGTGCTCCTGCCTGGCTGGGTTCATGAACCATCTCTTTACTTCCCCAGCACCTAAAATATCATCCTTGAGTTGAGGTTCATTTATTTGGACACATAATTCCTTTTCCTGGCATTCTTTTTGAAAACTTAGTGGCATTTGAGATGGGATTCTTGTGTGAGAATTAAGCAATTAGGAAGCTTTCCTTCCGAAAATAAGTGCCAGGGTGCAGGAGAGCTCTAGTGGGAATGAAAGCCACTAGAAGAGTGAATGAAGCCACACTGGGAAACAGTGGGTGACCAACCAGAGAGAGTGGAAGTCAAAGCTCCGTTGACTCCTAGACTCCTTGGATTTGTGTCAAGTCTTTCAGGACAAATACTAGGATGTCCGGCTCCTCCTCTTCTTTCTTTCCTTCTCCCCTTCTTTTTTTCCTTCAGGAAATATTTAAGTGCCTATAAGCATGAGATACTGTGTTAGGCTTTGAGATCCTAAGCTGAGACCCAGATCTTTTAGTAAAGAGTCTGACAGTCCAGCACAAGAAGAGCTCAAGTGTGGCTAAATTCACCAAGTGAATGAAGGTGGCATGAAGTGGAGGAAGCTCTACTCCATTCCCAGTAGAAAAGGAGCAGGCGCAAACATGTTGAGATGTGAAACAGCATGACGTTTGGAAACTGCAGAAATGGTAGGGCGAGGTCATGACAAGGGATGAGGCTTGGAGTATTTTGTTTCAGGACTTCTGCACCCTGAGAAGTCACAGGGAAATCTAGGTGAGGTAGTAACGTGGCCAATGCTCACATTTATTCCTAAGGCCACTCTGGCAGCTGCATAGAGGAAGGGCAGGAAAGGAGACCATGGAACTAGGGCACTGGTGGATACTAAGTCTGAAAGTGGTATCTTTATTCTCACATGATTATTCTATTCATAGCAAGAGTATCATAAGTGATAATTACAAGTTTGATAGAACATTCTCACGCTTGTTCCTGCAAAGGAGAGGCTCATGATTATTGCAGTCAGCTTATGTTGATTAACGTGGATTTGCTGTGGAGGCCCTTCCCTGAATATCTTACAAAGAGGCAGTCTACAGCAGACCCTGCTCCCCAAGCAAGGAAAATGACACATAAAAATCCTACCTCGACAGGCACCGTGGCGCATGCCTGAAATCCCAGAGGCTGGGAAGGCTGAGATAGGAGGATTGTGAGTTCAAAGCCATTCTCAGCAATGGCAAGGTGCTAAAGTGACTCAGTGAGAACTTCTCTCTAAATAAAATACAAAATAGGGCTGGGATGTGGCTCAGTGGTTGAGTGCCCCTGAATTCAATCACTGGTACCAAAAAAAAAAAAAAGACCCTACCCCCATTGTGAGATGCTCAGCAAATCCAAATTGGTCTGAGGTGAGGCCTCAGCTCAATCCTGGCTTTTGTCATGATGGTATGGATACTGACACACAAGGTGACACCTGGGGGACCCCTATGTGAGACATCCAGAGGGACTGACTGCATTTGATATTCCAGGATTGGCACATCATGTAGGGCCTAATGTTCATTGCCATAGAATCTTGTGGGAGGAGATAAAAATAATTCATAAAAAGAATGGCAGCTATTATGAATACAAACAACAATAAGTGTTGGTGAGGATGTGGGGGAAAAGGTACACTCACACATTGCTGGTGGGACTGCAAATTGATGCAGCCATTATGAAAAAATGTATGGAGATTTCTTGGAAAATTAGGAATGGAACCACCATTTGACCTTGCTATCCCTCTCCTCGGGCTACACCCAAAGGACTTAAAAACAGCATATTACAGGGACACAGCCTGTAATGTTTATAGCAGAACAATTCACAATACCTAAACTGTGGAACCAACCTAGATGCCCTTCAATAGATGAATGGATAAAATGTGGCATATATACATACTGGAATATAACTCAGCAATAAAAAGAATAAAATCATGGCATTTGTAGGTAAATGAATGGAGTTAGAGAAGATAATGCTAAGCGAAGTTAGCCAATCCCCAAAAACCAAATACTGAATGTTTTCTCTGATATAAGGAGGCTGATTCAGAGTGGAGTAGGGAGGGGGAACATGAAAGGAATAGACAAACTCTAGATAGGGCAGAGGGGTGGGAGGACAAGGGAGTGGGCATGGGGTTAGAAATGATGGTGGAATGTGATGAATATTAACCAAAGTACATGTATGAAGACACAAATTGGTGTGAACATACTTTGTGTTCAACCAGAGATATGAAAAATTGTGATCTATATGTGTAATAAGAATTATAATGCATTCTACTGTCATATATAAATTTAAAAAAATAATTAGAAAGGCTACATAAACATCAATGACATAACAGAAAACAAAGGGGTTTCCATTAGAATGTGCTTCCCAAATCTGGCTGCATAGAACTCACTTGGGAAGCCTCTGGTCTCCACCACTAGGGAGTCAGGTCCATGTAATTTCTGTGCTTAACCTAGTGACTGACTGGCACATGGGCGAGCTCAGTGAGTATGTTGAGAATGGATGCATCCCCAACGTCCATCCTAACCCTGCGATTCCATGCATCCTTCTGGGTTAGAGAGGTAGAAGGGAGGTGTTTGCTGGAAAAATCCTTGAGGTAGGAAGAAGGACTTTTGATCACAGGAGCTGGTAACTAGATCAGTTTGGCAACTTTGCAGCTATTTTACATAAAAGACAGGTGAGGGGTGGGGTGGGGAAGCTGGTTTCAATTTCCTACCTTTCTCCTAATTAGCTTTTAAATTGAAAGCAGCTTCTATTTGAGAAAGGTGAGCTGGCTTTTATAAAGCAGCAGATAGAATCTGCCACCTGCCACGGTTTAAGGTTTTGTCTGAGAAAACAAAATAAGTGTGAGAACCTAAGTGCCTGGCCTAGTGAGAACTAGCCAGCTAGCTCAGAAAACAGACAGGAGAAAGGTGAGGAGGGGCCCTGGGTCAGGACAAGAAACTCCAGGTTCAGATCAGCCAATTACTTGCATTTTTGTGTGGTGTCCAGTCCCTGTGGGTCCATGACCTGGCTATCGGAAGCACAGATAGAGACAACAGAGGAGGCCTCAAATTTAAATGAGGGCCTCTAGTGGGGAGAATCTTAACAACCCCAGCCAGCATCTACTGTTCTATCCTCCCAGGTTCTCCCACCCAGGTTCCTCACTGTCCTCTTCTATAATCTAATCCACTCTATCTAGGCTCTCAGTTGCCCAGAGTACCTCCTGCCCCATCATTGATTTGAACCTTTGATAATTACCTGTTGTAATACCTTTTTTTTTTTTTTTCTATTTTTTGGTACTGGGTATTGAACTCAGAGGAATTTTATTACTGAGCCACATGACCCAGTCATTTTTAAAAATCTTTTATTTTGAAACAGGGTTTGGTGTATTGCTGGGGTTGGCCTTGAACTTGGGATCCTCCTGCCTCAGTCTCCCAGAGTCCTGCGCCACCATATTTGCCCTTTTGTTTTTAAATAATAGGATTTTTCAATTATAAAAGCAGTGCATATTTATATCAAAGGTTTGATAAATCAAGGAGCTTTTACAGTTGACTTCTGGCTGTTTTGGAAACTTCTAAAAATAGCGATTCACACAGAGAAGTGGAAAAGGCTCTATCAGCTCCCTAATGCCCTTTCTTATTTCCCAGAATCCAGCCATAGTTTATGGGCTGCACTGGAAGCCCCAACTTTGCCATGTGCCCCTGTGAATAAAGTCTTTTTTACACAGGAGAGTTCAAATGTAGATACAGAGGCTATTAAAGAGACTCCTGTTGCATTGACTTAGAAATCAGTGCAGGGCCAAAGGACAGTGACACCAAAATTCACTGTCTGAAAGAAAGGTGGCATTTTAATATGGATATGGGAGGTCACACCCTCTTCTTCCTGCCATGGTAGAATGTAGTGTTGTGATGGGACACTGTGTGCCTCTTGGAGAAACTGCAGGAAACAGAGTCACCAAGCTCATAATCTTGCACAACAACATATTGTTATCTGAGTGTGGGAGATGGGGTACAGAGATGTAGAAGCCACCCATCCTGGGGGTGGCTTGGTTAGACCTGGGGCAGCTGGAACCCCTGGCTGTGAGTTGCCTCCTGTCTTGACCCTTGTTGCTGTACAAGTATTAATTTTTTTCTGTATGTGTCATGATGTGACAAAGGTTGGGAAGCACGGCTCTGTTCAATAGATTGCAGCTTTGGTTCAATGAGAGGAAAGATAAAGTTTGTGTTGGCAAGCTTTCTGCTATTATGAAAAAACACCTGAGATAATCATATAAGGAGGAAAAGATTGATTTTGGTCTCAGAATTTTAGAGGATTTCAGTCCATGGTAGCTTGTCCCTCTTGCTTTGGGCCTGTGGCAAGGCAGAACATCATAGTGGGGAGCATGTGTTAGAACAAAGCTTCTCGTCTCGTGGCAGCTGGAACATTAAAGAGAGAAACAGAAGGAGGCGAGGTTCTGAAAGGTTCCAACTCCCAGGAGTGCCTTAGGCTAGAGACTAAACCTTCAACACATGGGCCTTTGGAGGACACTGAAAATCCAAACCGAAGAAAGCTCTTAAGACACACATCCAGAAGTCACTTGAATAAATCTTACAAACTGATAGGACTTTGTAGATTACATCTTGCCCAGACTCCCGTTCCACACACATTTTGCACAGATGATCATCAGACGGATTTCACCTGATTGGAAAGTCAATGCTTCAGAGAGACTCCTACCTTTTATGTGCAACTCTAAATTTTATAAAATTCTTCATTTTATTGAAACAGACATTTCTCCAATTATAGTTCATTATAACATGATGGTAATATTGATTTGACTTTTCTGATCCATAAATTTCCATTTACTTCCCTATAATTCCCACACTTTGACCTGATTCTGTCCTTTGAACCACGTAGAAGAAATTTGTACTATACCATAAGTGGCAGCCCTTCTGACATTGCACTTCCTATAGGAGTTTTGTTTTAATAAAAGACTAATTTTTAGAATAGTCTTAGATTTACCAAAAAAAGAGAGAGATATAAAAGTTTCCACACACTACTTCCCACCATGTACCCAGTTTTCTTTATTATTTATATCTCATAGTGCATTTGTTATAAATAATGAACCAATATTGATATGTCATAATTAACCAAACTCTATACTTCACGCAGGTTTCCTTAATTTCTACCTAATGTCCTTTGTCTGTTCCAGGATCCCATATTACATTTAGTTGACATGTCTCTTTAGTCTCCTCTTGGCTCTGACATTTTATTAAACTTTTCTTGACAGGGCTTTATCCCAAGCCACCTGAACATGTGCACACATGGGCACACATATACATAAATATTTCTACACGTAGCCATCTGTATCTATATTAACTTAAACATGAGCTATATCTACAATTATAGTTCATTATAACATGATGGTAATTTGATCAGACTTTTCTGATCCATAAATTTCCATTCCAACAAATAGAAACCTGGTTCCTACCATCTGCTTTCAACTTTTTTGGGAGATGGGCACCAGGGATTGAACTCAGGGGCACTCAGCCACTGAGCCATATCCCCAGCTCTGTTCTATATTTTATTTAGAGACAGGGTCTCACTGAGTTGCTTGGTGTTTTGATATTGCTGAGGCTGGCTTTGAACTCGAGATTCTCCTGCCTTAGCCTCCTGAGCTCCTGGGATTACAGGCATTTGCTACCCCACTCAGCTGCTGTCTACTTCTTAATTGTTTATTTCCGATATATGTATATGACAGTTACCATAATGTTAATCTATGAGAATTTCTCTTTTGTTTTATTCTTTTGTCAAGTTAAGCATCATAGCTCCTTTAGCCATCTTGTTCATCCTCCATCAATTTCATGGGAAATGAGCACAGATCACTTTCTGCATTTTGCAAATGAGGAAAATTGAACTCTATCACTCATTCACATTCAAGGCACTAGTTGAAGTGTTGTGCACTCATTAAGTCATTCTTCCTCACAACAACCTTATTAGCTCATTAATGATAATATCCTAGAGTAATAGGAGGAGAAGTTAATGACTTGTCCAAATTCAGATAATTAATGAATAGTGGAACTGGATTAAAAATGAAAGAGTGTGACTTCCAAGTTCATGCCCTTGAGTATTGTCATGCCACACAGTTGCTGAAGGAATCTTTCAGAAGGATGGCTTTGCTTTGCACATACCATACAAACCTTCAGTGGTTCACATTTTCCCATAGGATAAGACCAAGTTTCTTAGTCTAGCTTTCAATGCTTCTGCAACCCACAGCCAACCCTGTGCTCCAGCTTATCCTTTCTGAGCAGTGGAGACCCCTGGAGCATGCCTGGATACTGTTGCTTCTCCTAATGAGCATGTCATCTTCCCTTCCTCCCAGTCCAGACCAAGCCCCATGCATTCCAGAAGTCCCTTTCCCCTCCTCCTGGGCTCATTGCATTTATGGTGGTATCTTCCTTTTTTTATTGATACTTGACACTCACTGATGTCCTTTGTCTGATATTTAGTCTGGGCTGTATTTTGTTGATGTACTTTCCATTCACCTGTTGGTCTCTCCATTGCTTCCCCAATGCCAGCTTGTTGTTACTGCTGATACCTCCGAGTTTTAATATTCATAAACCTACTTAATGAGAAGTTGGATTCACAATTGCAATATTTCCTCAGATATCATCACAGTCTATTCATAGATTACCACATCTGCATGTAGTGCACATTAGCAAATAAACCAACGTGGTCTGAGACCATGGCCCATGCTCTGTGAAATCTTCTCTCCCTCAGATTACCTTCATATTCCAGGAGGTCAAGACCAAATATTCTAAATGCCCCCATCAGTACCGCTCTGTGGAGGACTCAGCTGTGCTAAAGGACAATAAATGTTGTACCTCAGTTGCCAAATTTAAAAGGGTCTGGCCCTCTGTATCTTAGCTTTAGATGTGCTTCCTTCAGGTCTCTAGGGAAGTTCTGGAAGAAAGAGAATTCTAAGTTTTGTTTCAAAGAACAGAACTTGTGTTCAAACTGAAGGCTGTTTGTTAAACTTTAGTTTTTTCAGTGCTGCCTTCATAATTTTTGCCATATCTCATGCTCCCTTTTATTTTTTTACTTGAATTTTGATTTCATCCTAAGTAAAAACAACTGCAAAATCACACGCCTAAAGTTCTTCTTATAGTTTTTCAAATGGATATCAAAATAAATGCATAGTCATTAGGTTATTGTCTATCTGCATCCTGCACAGAATTATGTCACCTACCCCTGTGGTGTGCTTACTACCATGGAAAAAATTGTTCTAAGATTGTGGTTTTTTTCTCTCCACCCCTTTCTAGATGTGAAGCCTTTCTTATGAGAGCACTGGTGTTCAGGCTGAGCACCTGTGTCCTGGCAGGTTCCACTAAGGCATATTTGGGCATTTTGAATTCTGGGCAAGACTAAGAGCATTTTCATTCCTAAAGAGCAAGATAACATTAGCTCCACTTCTATTCCTTACCATCTACAAGGATGCTGGTTAAGACTGTGTTGGAAGAAACCGTATGTTGATTTTTTAAGGTGTGAAAATCATAAGACAAGTGGATCCATCATTAGCACTTCTGGAAAGATTATTTGTGGGTAGTAATTTATTTCATGCATTGAGTACTTCTTTGAGCTTCTTTGAACTCTTCCTAGCTTGGGATCAGGAAAGCTGGCTTCAAGTATACCTTGCTTATTGTAAGGAAATGAAATAAAGGCCCAGGTGGCTTGGGACCTTATTACACTTTTCTTCTACTTGACTCAGGTTGAAAATAAGCCTTTGGCTCAAGTCCAGAAGTCACCCTCCAAGATCAAGAACCTCAAAATGACCCGACTTTTGCATAAGGTAGGAAGTGTTGGTTAGTGACTTTAGGAAAGGACGAGGGCAGTGGATGGAAGAAATAGCTTTTTACAGGCACTTGGCCAACTCAGCATGACAATGAGAGCCCTCTATCCAAATCACCATGCTTCTCTCCACACAGTTTTAAACATGGCTATTTGTTGATAGTTAGATTATCTCTTTCCCAATCAGTTAATCAATCAATGTAGGAGGGCAGTGACCTAAGTGAGAAGGTCAAGTCTATAAAGTAGCCGTAGAGGAAATGGGAGTTTTTGTTGCATCAAGAAAGATTTGCATTGTATAGTAAAAAGGTCTTCCCCATGTTTGGAAGATAAAATATTGGAATGAGAATAATAATGGCTATCACTTATGGAATACTCTACATAGTTTCACAAAAGCTATGAGGTAGGTCCCATTTTTGAAAGTGATGAAATAATTAAGGCTGAGAGAAAGAATCAATGTGACCCATTCAGTGTCTACAGCTAGTGAGTGGTGGAATGGGGAGTCAACCCCAGATCCTGTGTGCTAGATTACTCTGCACCCTCGAATCTTCTTTTTTTTTTCCCTTCAAGAATCTGGGTTTAGGCTCATCCTTGTTGTGGGGAAGAGTCTAGAAGAAATGACCCCTGGAGAATTTTCTTATCTGGGTTTCTATACCTTTTCCAATTTCTCCTTCTATAGGGTACAAACACCAACATTACTTCACTCCCTTTTATGGATACCAAGGAGAAGAAGAATGTGATCAACCTCCCACACATCAGTAACAAAATTCTGCTGAAGCCTGGTGTGCTGTCCCAGGTGAGTACAGGGGAGTGGACATGCTCCTGAGCAGACAGGTGAAAGACCTAGCTTCAGTTCAGAACCGCATCTAGAAAAGTCCAGGAAGGTGGGGGAAAGGAGTAGCAGCTAGAGAGTTGGGTTCAAGTCTTTTTCTCACTCTTTGTACTGAATATGAACTTGCGTAAATATGCATTTTGCTTTCTCTTACCTACAAAGTGGGCCTTTAGGGAATCATCAGGGGTGATTCATTGAGGAAAGGAAAAATAAAGTTGTGGTGCATAAATGATAGAAGAAAACAAAATCTTGTTTTCCTTCCATGTCATCTACCATTTTTTATAGGGACCCAATAAGATACTATGTAGGAAAGTCGTAAGAGGTGTTGTTATATAAATTCAAGTTTACATGTCCTTAAGCAAGTTACTTTATCTAGTTAGGAGCTGGCCTCCTCAAGAGCAATGATAAAAACTGTTTTCATCTCTTTCTACAGTGACAAACCCCTGGGGTTCTCAACTGTATGCTCTAATGTGCATGTCTCCTGGGGCATGAGATGAGAATTAGATACTTCCTTTGGGAGAAAGGTGAAGAAAACCTACTGTCTCTTAACTATTGTTTTCTCCCTGGAAAGGTAGGACAAATCCTGTCTGGATGTGAGTGTTTTGGGGCATATGAATAGTTTATGTCCCCCAGAAGAAGTTGAAGTAGTTCTTTATTACCAATTTCTTTCCTTGGACTGGAAATTCAAATGCATAGTCGTAAGCTGGCCTCTGAGTACAAGGCTTTAGAAGCACCTTTCCACCCTAGCATGAAGACTCATGAACAAAAGGTAGAAGAGAAACCACCAAAGAAGCACAAGGTGCCTCTGACGGCAGCAGGTATGACACTGGTGGGGTGGGCAGTAGCAGCATAGGTGGTGGTTGGGGAGGCAGTCAGTGTTAAGAGCTGAGCTGACCTGTAGAGGGCTTAGTGGCCATATGTTGGAGTAGTCAACTAAGGCTACAAATCAAAATGAAAGAAGTTAAGCCTTTACCCTCTTATTGAAACAGTATAAACAAGAGGCTGGGTAAGAGAAAGTACCAGCATCACACTGTCTATTACCTACCTTGGAACTATTCAAGGTAAGGGTCAGATGCATTAGTGCAGACAGAGGGCAC